>NC_041394.2:356213259-356513259 GCF_900747795.2 Erpetoichthys calabaricus | reverse complement strand
TATGTGATATACTAATATAACACAATTTTACAATGCTGGACACCCTTTGATACCACAGCAAACACAGAAATCCTATCCATCCCCCCCTACCCCCCCCCCCTTAAAGAAGTACTGGTATTCATAAATCTCAAAATATAATGCAAGCCTTGAAATGTAATGTGGGGCAGGGATGGAGATCCCCAGTGCAATAGCACAAGGTAGGGTTTACAAACTTGGTGGGAGTTTCAGCATAGAGTTTATAAAGAATGATATATCATGAACTGTCTGATTTATCTTAGCATGTGCACATTTCCAATCATTCTCGGAGAGTAGTTGAAAAACACTGCTTAAAAATCATAATAAATATTAAAATTCAAAACATTATACTGCTGAATTACTGAATTCCAAGATTATTCAGGATACTTTCATTGAAATAAAAATTCTTAAGATGTTTTTGTAACAACATGGTTTTAAAGTCTAGTTAATCACAAACCCATTCTGTTTGAATTGCAACACTTGCTATTGCAAGATTTAAATTTGCATCATTAGCTAGTTAAAAAAATATTACTAAAGAGCAATATTTAACAGAATAGTCAAATTAATTTAAAAAAATCAAATGTCACAAGTTTGTCTTGCTTTAATTTTCTAAATCTGCCCCTTCCTTTTACCAGCTTTGAAGCTTCCACTGTGAAATCAAACTTGTCAGTAAAATATTTATCCTTTACTTCAGAACTCCTGTTAAGCAGCATTTATTTAACTGCTTTAGATGTTTCTTACAAAAGTAATGACACCTTGTTATTGTTTGTGCTTGTGTATAAATCCAGGATTAGAAAATGACTTGTCGTCACACATGTGTGACTAGGGATCACCTGCAGAGATTTGTTCAGGACCAGTGTGCTATTGGTAACCCTAAAAGTGGGGGGACCAGAGTAAAAGCGGCTTATTATTGACCTTCATGAATATTCAAATTAAATGAAAGTGGGTCTTGTGCAGAAGATGGATGCCAGTCCTGACAGTTCACCTAAGAGTGGCACAAAGAGGTGACCCACACAGCCCACCTCACCATCGTGGTCCAGTGCAAAACAAAAAATTATTGGGGTATAGGAAGAAAACCAGAGTACCTGTACAGGGCAGGAGCCAGCTATAGACCATCATAGGGTACACTCACATTCAAGACCACAACCACACCAAGACAAGTTAGATTTGCCAGGCCACTAAACCTGAGCACCTTTAAAGAAGTGAAGAAAATAAGAATAAAAGAGCAGACATGGAAACTGCATAGAGACTTAAAAAACAGGCTGAGATTCAAATTCATTCTGACAGAACTATAAGGCGGTAACACAAAGTTGCCCGAGGGACTCCTCACCGCACTTTCAATGTCCGGCCGGTCACCAACCCCGCAACTGTCAGAACTGAGCGCCGCGGAGTGACAAGAGAAACAAAGGCAAAAATCAAAGCGTCTTACGTGTGGAATGGCCGTCTGCTCGATGTCTGCGATTCGGGAAGGAAACGACAAAAGAACATTCAGAGGGGAATGAACAGGCGCCAGCGGTGTGACAGGGTGCTACGAACTAAAATTTGAGATTCAGCCACGTGAAGTGAACTGCTGATACGAATGACTGCAATGGCACGCGGGTGGCCACAGGAGGATTCACTCGAGCAAAGTTCGGCGGAGGGCAAACTAACACGAACTCGCCGCGCGCGGTGATTCTAATAAAGCGAATGAAAACTCACACGTCCATAAAGCGCATCTCCAAAGTACTTACTGTCTGCCTGTTGCCGATAAGATTCTTTCTGAACTCGATCACACTTGTGACAGTGTTTCACAAAGCGAGACGGTGGCAGTGTGGCTTCAGGAGCCGTCGCATTGGATGACGTTAGCCAGTCTCCAATGTCAGGTCACGTGCCAGTTGAGCGCCAATACGCTGTAGCTGGAGAGAGGCTGGGTGGCTCACTGACCTGCTGCCTTATATGAGCCTATTAAACCAAAATTGTCATCGGAGAAGCTGCGTTTGTCTGGGGCTGCCACTGGGCCGTCTGTTTTTGTGATCATGAACTGAGTTTTTTTTTTTTTTAATTACAGTAAGATTTCCTGTAAATAGTTCTTGTAAAATTTAATGAAGTTCTTCGTGTATTTTTTGTTTTTCAATGCAGTAATATATATATATATATATATATATATATATATATATATATATATATATATATATATATATATATACAGTGGTGTGAAAAACTATTTGCCCCCTTCCTGATTTCTTATTCTTTTGCATGTTTGTCACACAAAATGTTTCTGATCATCAAACATATTTAACCATTAGTCAAATATAACACAAGTAAACACAAAATGCAGTTTTTAAATGATGGTATTTATTATTTAGGGAGAAAAAAAATCCAAACCTACATGGCCCTGTGTGAAAAAGTAATTGCCCCCTTGTTAAAAAATAACCTAACTGTGGTGTATCACACCTGAGTTCAATTTCCGTAGCCACCCCCAGGCCTGATTACTGCCACACCTGTTTCAATCAAGAAATCACTTAAATAGGAGCTGCCTGACACAGAGAAGTAGACCAAAAGCACCTCAAAAGCTAGACATCATGCCAAGATCCAAAGAAATTCAGGAACAAATGAGAACAGAAGTAATTGAGATCTATCAGTCTGGTAAAGGTTATAAAGCCATTTCTAAAGCTTTGGGACTCCAGCGAACCACAGTGAGAGCCATTATCCACAAATGGCAAAAACATGGAACAGTGGTGAACCTTCCCAGGAGTGGCCTGCAGACCAAAATTACCCCAAGAGTGCAGAGACGACTCATCTGAGAGGTCACAAAAGACCCCAGGACAACGTCTAAAGAACTGTAGGCCTCACTTGCCTCAATTAAGGTCATTGTTCACGACTCCACCATAAGAAAGAGACTGGGCAAAAACGGCCTGCATGGCAGATTCCCAAGACGCAAACCACTGTTAAGCAAAAAGAACATTAGGGCTCGTCTCAATTTTGCTAAGAAACATCTCAATGATTGCCAAGACTTTTGGGAAAATACCTTGTGGACTGATGAGTCAAAAGTTGAACTTTTTGGAAGGCAAATGTCCCGTTACATCTGGCGTAAAAGGAACACAGCATTTCAGAAAAAGAACATCATACCAACAGTAAAATATGGTGGTGGTAGTGTGATGGTCTGGGGTTGTTTTGCTGCTTCAGGACCTGGAAGGCTTGCTGTGATAGATGGAACCATGAATTCTACTGTCTACCAAAAAATCCTGAAGGAGAATGTCCGGCCATCTGTTCGTCAACTCAAGCTGAAGCGATCTTGGGTGCTGCAACAGGACAATGACCCAAAACACACCAGCAAATCCACCTCTGAATGGCTGAAGAAAAACAAAATGAAGACTTTGGAGTGGCCTAGTCAAAGTCCTGACCTGAATCCAATTGAGATGCTATGGCATGACCTTAAAAAGGTGGTTCATGCTAGAAAACCCTCAAATAAAGCTGAATTACAACAATTTTGCAAAGATGAGTGGGCCAAAATTCCTCCAGAGCGCTGTAAAAGACTCATTGCAAGTTATCGCAAACGCTTGATTGCAGTTATTGCTGCTAAGGGTGGCCCAACCAGTTATTAGGTTCAGGGGGCAATTACTTTTTCACACAGGGCCATGTAGGTTTGGATTTTTTTTTCTCCCTAAATAATAAAAACCACCATTTACAAACTGCATTTTGTGTTTACTTGTGTTATATTTGACTAATGGTTAAATGTGTTTGATGATCAGAAACATTTTGTGTGACAAACATGCAAAAGAATAAGAAATCAGGAAGGGGGCAAATAGTTTTTCACACCACTGTATATATATATATATGCCCAGCAAAATACCTGCACTTCGCAGCGGTGAAGTACTGCTTCAAAATTTTAAATAATAAACTGAGGGAAAATATACCAATAATTATTTGTTAAGGATCTCTTTGTATACTGTATCACGTTGTCAGTTCACCCCTCCGATTTTAATATGACCAAGCTGTGCGCTGAGCTTACTCTTAAGCATGCAATGTATAGTTGGCCATGTAAAAAGCAATCTTGCCTCAAATCAATGCCAACCTTTTGTAGGATCTGTCCCTGAGACTTATTAATTATTGTGAAGCAGAGCCTTACTGGAAATTGGAGGCGTTTGAATTGAAATGGGAGATCAGAGGGTATAACGGGGATGCGAGGAATAAAAACTCTCTCCCCTAAGCCACCGCCAGTAAAAATAGTTGCCTCAATTAGGTTCTTTTGCAAACATGTGACCTGAAGTCTCGTGCCATTACAAAGTTTCGGTTTGCAGTAAGTTTCTCAGTAACATTATTGGTGCCCCAACCTTCAAAATTAGATTATGCTCAGGAGTGCCTGGAGGATTCAGAGTGTGGACCGAGCCGCAGGCTATGGACTTATATATGTACGTAAGTAGGATTCAGTTAGCGTTGGGAACCCGCATACCAAATTTCTTGAAGATGGGCCCATTAAGTAACAAAGACCGTTGGAAAGTTCAATATGGCGGCCGACAGTGGTGTCATACCACCGAAATAAGTACGTACATCGGTTTTGGTTAGCGCAGGGAAGCCGCCAACCAAATTTTGTGAAGATGGGGCCATAAGTAAGAAAGTTTAACATGGCGGACGTTGTCAACCTTTATGACCATTACATGTAGAATTTTGAAATGCAACCTGCTTAACTTTAGTAAGTAAGCTCTAAGGAATGAGCCTGACAAATTTCAGCATTCTACCTACACGGGAAGTTGGAGAGTTAGTGATGAGTGAGTCAGTGAGGGCTTTGCCTTTTATTAGTATAGATGTATATGTGTGTGTATACTGTATATGTGTGTGTGTGGGGGTGTGTATGTGTATATTGTGTATATTGTGAAAAACTATTTGCCCCCTTCCTGATTTCTTATTCTTTTGCATGTTTGTCACACAAAATGTTTCTGATCATCAAACACATTTAACCATTAGTCAAATATAACACAAGTAAACACAAAATGCAGTTTTTAAATGATGGTTTTTATTATTTAGGGAGAAAAAAAATCCAAACCTACATGGCCCTGTGTGAAAAAGTAATTGCCCCCTTGCTAAAAAATAACCTAACTGTGGTGTATCACACCCGAGTTCAATTTCCGTAGCCACCCCCAGGCCTGATTACTGCCACACCTGTTTCAATCAAGAAATCACTTAAATAGGAGCTGCCTGACACAGAGAAGTAGACCAAAAGCACCTCAAAAGCTAGACATCATGCCAAGATCCAAAGAAATTCAGGAACAAATGAGAACAGAAGTAATTGAGATCTATCAGTCTGGTAAAGGTTATAAAGCCATTTCTAAAGCTTTGGGACTCCAGCGAACCACAGTGAGAGCCATTATCCACAAATGGCAAAAACATGGAACAGTGGTGAACCTTCCCAGGAGTGGCCGGCCGACCAAAATTACCCCAAGAGCGCAGAGACGACTCATCCAAGAGGTCACAAAAGACCCCAGGACAACGTCTAAAGAACTGCAGGCCTCACTTGCCTCAATTAAGGTCAGTGTTCACGACTCCACCATAAGAAAGAGACTGGGCAAAATGGCCTGCATGGCAGATTTCCAAGACGCAAACCACTGTTAAGCAAAAAGAACATTAGGGCTCGTCTCAATTTTGCTAAGAAACATCTCAATGATTCCCAAGACTTTTGGGAAAATACCTTGTGGACTGATGAGTCAAAAGTTGAACTTTTTGGAAGGCAAATGTCCCGTTACATCTGGCGTAATAGGAACACAGCATTTCAGAAAAAGAACATCATACCAGCAGTAAAATATGGTGGTGGCAGTGTGATGGTCTGGGGTTGTTTTGCTGCTTCAGGACCTGGAAGGCTTGCTGTGATAGATGGAACCATGAATTCTACTGTCTACCAAAAAATCCTGAAGGAGAATGTCCGGCCATCTGTTCGTCAACTCAAGCTGAAGCGATCTTGGGTGCTGCAACAGGACAATGACCCAAAACACACCAGCAAATCCACCTCTGAATGGCTGAAGAAAAACAAAATGAAGACTTTGGAGTGGCCTAGTCAAAGTCCTGACCTGAATCCAATTGAGATGCTATGGCATGACCTTAAAAAGGCGGTTCATGCTAGAAAACCCTCAAATAAAGCTGAATTACAACAATTTTGCAAAGATGAGTGGGCCAAAATTCCTCCAGAGCGCTGTAAAAGACTCATTGCAAGTTATCGCAAACGCTTGATTGCAGTTATTGCTGCTAAGGGTGGCCCAAACAGTTATTAGGTTCAGGGGGCAATTACTTTTTCACACAGGGCCATGTAGGTTTGGATTTTTTTTTCTCCCTAAATAATAAAAACCACCATTTACAAACTGCATTTTGTGTTTACTTGTGTTATATTTGACTAATGGTTAAATGTGTTTGATGATCAGAAACATTTTGTGTTACAAACATGCAAAAGAATAAGAAATCAGGAAGGGGGCAAATAGTTTTTCACACCACTGTATATATATATCTATATCTGTACCCGGCCATGCATTGCTGTGGCTCAGTCTGGTTAAATGGAAAAGAAAGAAAAGAGAAAGCGCACGTTTCTAATATGTTTAATTTCACAATGCTTGTGGGTATACAATATTTTTTTGTTGTTCCATTGTCTGTGCAGAATGTTAGACTGAATAATATTGTTAAGTTCGTAGACGTCTTTGTTTTTGGCCGCAAGAATCGGTCGTTCACTCAGCCAATCGTGATTCTTATAATTGGTGTGAATATGGGGAAATACTTTTTCAACCAATTCTTCTTTTGACGTCACTAAATTGCAGAAGTTATGAGGCAATGAAATTTGTCTTGAGGTCAGATCAACCAGCACCTTTCCGTTCCCAATTTCCAGATTTCTCCAACCCCATTATTGACAGTTTGCATTATTTGATCGTAAATGCCTATTTGCTGAAGCGTTAGCTTAGGAATATTTGATTGCACATACGACAAAAGATCACCCGTGTTGTAATTTTGTTCACGACGCAATTCTACATCGAACGAAGCAGTAGCAGATCGATTCGGTGATGGCATTCCCAATTGATTGAGAACTTTGTTCGCGATTTCTAAGCACAAATCTTCAATCATTATCAAAGCTTAGTTGTAGATTTCTGCTGTGAAATCCATGTTTATATTTGAATTTTACTTGCGTATTCGACGGAAAATATCTTCAGCCATGTGTGATTTATATTTCTCCCATAACTGTGTTGGAGATGAAGGAGAGCAGGCGGTCAATATGATTGCAAACAATGCACGAATTTGATTTGGATGTGACGTGTTGCACGCGTCATTAATGTATACATCCCAGTGTCGGTCGTTCTCCAATAAATTCAGAGCTTGACATGTACTTCGGAAAGTGGCATGTGTAATTGCTGGAAAGACATTGGACCGGGCACCTTTACCAACAGCATGTGAACAGAGAAGCATTCATCTTGATGCACGGTGTACAGTCTGCCTATCGTAGTTTCTTTGAATATGCCAGGTTGTCCGTTTACTTGCTCTCCTCGTTTGCATTGTTCAAATGATTTTCTACTCGCATTCCATGTGTCATACATAGGCACTTCTGAATACAGCAGTGTTTTCGCAAACGCATCATTTTGACATAACGTAAAGAAAGCAGTTAACGTTGTAGCTGGTGGATGAGAGGAAAAAGGAAAATGACTGTGTTTTGTGAGAAAATGTATCAAACATGCATGGCCCTCATTGTTCAGTTACAACATACAATTCTTGTTCTATATTTTATATATTCTTTAAGCAACTGGTTTGGAGCAAAAACCTGCAGCCACTGCGGCCCTCCAGGACCGTGATTGAAGACCCCTGATATAGAGAATCAAGCGAATAAAATTACTCCCATTACATAAGACAAACCTCATTATGCCCCAATCAGCAAGAATCATTTCGACACAGTGACTATTGAAATAAAGACGGAACCCAGTACTGAAGTATTGGTTAATGCCCGAGTCACCTCACGTATAGATTACTGTAATGCTATTCTATCTGGCATCCCACAAAAACGTATCCATTGCTTACAACTTCTTCAAAATTCTGCTGCCAGGATAATAACCTGCTGTTCTAAATCCACTGAACATATTACACCTCTTCTGTCTCAACTTCACTGGCTCCCTGTTAACTACAGAATACAATACTAAATACCGCTCTGAACATTTAAAGCTCCCCACTACCTCACTGATCTCCTCCAGACTGACACTCCTCTCGCTCACTCAGATCCTCAGCTCGATTTTCTGTACTATTTTCTACACATCAGACTCAGTGCTCTGGGAGCTCGAGCGTCTCTCATTGTGCTCCTCAACTCGGGAATTCTCTTCCATCTCATATATGTCTGCTCAATTCAATAATACATTTTAAAACTACCATCAAAACTTCTCTTTTCAAACTGGCATTTGTGACCAATTGTGAATTTTGTACTGTTACTGCCAGTTATCTTTGTTTGTTTGCTAATTATTGCTTTTTGATTTATCATTCACTTGTTTTAATTTTACTAATGTTATTTATTTTTATTGTAAGGTGACCTTGAGTGCTAAGAAAGGCGCCTATTAAATTAAGATGTATTGTTGTTATTATTATTATTATTATTAATTATTGAGACAAAAACTTGACCAACGTCTTAAAGTCAAAATAGTAAGACTGCAGCTGGCAGTCTGGTCTTTCTTTTAACAGTGAAATGATACACTCAATGACAAAAATAAACAATTTTATTGTATACAAATTAGCTTAATAATTTCTGAAAACATTTCACTCATTCCTCTCTAAATCTGTCTCTCTCTCTTACGCACACACACACACACAATGTAGTTACTTAAATATATACATTATAGGATCTAAAATCCTTGAAACAGAAATGTCTTACATAACTTTTTCCGTGTGTTGCCACTCTGTAATTTGAGAGCATTCAGTCTGGCAATATGGTGCAGCCTTAGTTTGTGGAAGACAGACACAACTAAAGGCATGAGGATATAATGATGGCTGTCAATTTTAAACTGTGTTTCCTCGATGTGCTCCTTGAGAATAAACACATCATCTGAACCAATCTCAGTCTGAACAAACTGATTGATCAAAGATACACTGACAGCTTGTCCTAATGTTGACTGTCTGATAACACGCTCAGCTACTTTGACCACCTTGACTGGACCCTTAGAAGGAATCATCAAACCTCCTTTGTTTTTTAATGTGAGCGAGTGGTAACTGTGATCATATGATGCTGGTACAGCATCTGTTACCAAACTAGCATGGCACACATTGCAGGACAGCTTTCTCAAAATCCCGTCTAAAGGCTACCTCCCACTGCTTCCTGACGTGGATTTCTTTGGGAAACTTTCAAAGTTTGAGAAATGTTAACAGCTAACAACAATCTACATAGTTAGTGACTAAATACGTTTAGCCAAAACGTTGTTTGGAGGCTCACTTGAGGACATAAATGCATAGCTTTGCTAGCTTAGCCTGGTGTAGCCAAAGTTAAGATTATAAAATGGGATTTTCTAATGGCCAAATATAACCAAAACAATTGCTCAGCCTTACCTATGAAATGTAATCCCCCGGTATCTGGTTTGGAGCGTACAGCGGTTTGTACAATCCCAAGCAACACATGCGTGAGGCATCTTTATCCATTACTTCACTGTGCCACTCGCAATATGGCGGCGACGATGACGTACGAATCTGTTGGTCAGGCGGCGTCTAGTAATTCTATGGCTATGGTTGGATGACGTCATCCAACGCGACAGCAACTGTAGCCACGCTGCTACTGTCTCGCTTTGTGAAACACTACGGACGCAAGACTGTTGCTGAGTGAACGAGTTCAGAAACAATCCCATCGTCAAGAGGCAGGCAGTAAGTGCTCTGTATTTTGGGAATGCATTTTGTGGATGTGTGGAATCGCCGCGTTCGTTTTCGTTAGCCTCCCGCCGAACTTTGCTTGAATGAATCCTACTGTGGCCACTGTTTCTGTTCATTGGTATCTGCGGTTCACGTAACGTGGCTGACTCCCAAATTTTAAATCGTACTACCCAGTCACACCGCTATTCATTCCTTTCCGTGTGTTCCTTTTGTCGATTCCTTCTCGAATCGCAGACACCGGGGAGTAGGCCTACGGTGCTTTGATTTTTGCCTTTTGACACTCCGCGGCCAATACTATCCACCTGCAGAGCCACAGCACCATACTTCACCGCAGTTTTTGACCCGCGGTTGTATTCCCAAAAGTGACGTCTCCGTCGTTTCAGGACTGACTTAGTAAAATTACTTTTAGAAGGTTTCGGCAGGTCTCGGCAAAGCCCGGAAAGTAACGTCGGGTCAAAGACCCGTTTAGAAACCAAATAATACGCATCATTGTGAAGTTTCTGCCATCACGTCGTGCCATACATCAAACTAAACAATACGGATCGTTTCTGTGAAATACACTATTAACATTTACGTTGTGTTCGGGTCAGTAGGAACCATTTAACATATTGACAAAATTAAAATCATCAAGATCTCTGTTAATTGAAAATAGCTTTTCGTTTACATTCATGAAACGAAGTATACAATATAATTGCAATGTTTACACCACATTAGAGTTTAGTAAAACGTTAATAATAAAAGTGATTCCGTTTTATTAAATGTACTATGCATGTGTGCAATATTGTTCTAAACCAATTTAGAATAAATATTTAAGCAAATGTAATATTTTTAAACATGTATGTGAAGAAAATGGCAATACATATTCTACACTGAATTATGCAGTATATTAATTGCCTTATATAGAACTGCTCTAGTATTTGTCACTTATTATTATAAAATGGGCCATCAAAAGAAAAAAAAGGAAAAATTCTAATAACACAATTTATTTATATAGAACCCTGCCCAAAATTCAAAAAGAACAACAGGACCTATATAACATTGGCTACAAATAATATTTTCACTAAATAAAGATAAACACAGGATATATAAAATATTCAAATAGAATTAAAGACAATAATGCAGACTAAAATGCAACATATAATACTACAAAAAAATCTTAAGCAAATAACATAAATTGTGATAAAAATTCAAACCCTGAGTACCTGAACAGATAGAGGGGGTAAACTAAAAGGAGGGGCAGAATGTCAGGTCTGTTTAATGTCCTCCTAAACAAATTAATGGAGTCAGCTGATGTCATTAATGTCGGGAGGTCATTCCACAGTCAGGGCGCTATATACAGCTGAAGGCCCGGCTGTCACCCACAGAGTGCAGGTTAGTGGGGGGGAACAGAATGAGAGGACCTTAGTGGGCAGGTCAAGAACAGAATTTGATATTCAATCCTGTAAGACACAGGGAGCAGTGAAGTAGTAGTGACTTACAATAATCAATGTAGGATGTGATAAAACGGGGACAAGCTTCTCAGCATTAGAAAAGGAGAGGAAGGAGCAAACATAAGAAATGTGACACAGGTGGAAGTTTCTTAATGTGGCTTACATGGTGAAATAAGAAAAGGAGGAATCAAAGTAACACCGAGATTCTTTGCAGTAAAAGAAGGTCTGATGAGATCATCACCAAGAATGGCTGAAGCGTTGCTTGTTTTCTTAAGTTACACTTTAGTGCCACTTTGCAGGAGTTCAGTTGTGTTGTAATTTCATTTTAAAGAGTTTTGCTCTATTCAGGTTTTAATTTTACTTTAATTTCAATGAGGCAAGTTGTGAGCTGAGAAAGCTGTGATGAAGTGTCACTTTTAACATTGAAATAGATCTAAGCATCATCTGCATAAAAATGATAACCCAGACAAAAGCTATGAATAACTTGCTCAAGGGGAAGCACAGAGATACAGAAGAGCAGAGGATGTCATTTCATTAACAAAGGGAAATTAAGGCATTTGGGTTACCCTGGACATGACATAAGCTGCATGGCCACAACGCCATATGCAATAACTTTTACACAAACTGGGACAGCAGCTCCTCAATTGGAAGGTAACAATGCTTAGCACAATAAGGAAAAATAAGCCAGAGCTCTCATCTCAACTGCTGGCCACACAGAACAGGCCAATGAAGACCTTCACGTTTGTCTAAACAAATGACACATCCTTGGTGCACAATGTGATCTGCACTGGGATAGGAGATGCCATGGCCAGAAATGATAATGGACTCCTACAAAAAGAGGAGTGGAGAATTTAGACAAAACATTACGCTGGATGCTGGCCACACGCAATTTTTTCAACATATTGAACATCTCTGGGGAAAAAAATACTTTTGTCATCTCAACAAGCTTGAACCGAGACTGGAACTGGGAGAAGGAGTCAGAGCCTTCTTGAGGAGCAGAGTAAACCACTGGTGACACCTCGCATGCTACTAGGACGACATGTGCCAAAGACCCCAGCATGTACAGCCATTGTGTTGATTCAACAGTCCAATCCACAGGGGAACCAATGATGGCACCAGTAGTGTGTGTGTATAGTGAGTGTGTTTGTGTGTCTCACTGTGTGAACTGTACAGTTATTACAGTATTGTGTAGAAAATGAAAATATTCAGTTCTGCTTTATAAACAAATAGAATGTGATCTGAGGGTAAAGAGTAAACAGGTTATTTTTTATTTTTTATACATTGTTTGTTAAAATAAAGTGGCCATCTGATTTAAAAAAAAAAAAAGTCCCTCAATAGTACATACGTAGCAAAAATGTAATCATAAGTTGAGGTTCAACTCAATTATTTTTCATGCTTCTCAAAGAAAAATTAAAATACAATGTTTGTAAACTACTGCATTTGTGAAGTGTGAGGGGAAATCCAAAACTATCATTGAGTGTATTTCAGTAATGTGTGTAGTGACTTCTAAAACCACAATATTACATTAAAATATACTGCTCAAAAAATTAAAGGAACACTTTTTAATGAGAGTATAGCATCAAGTCAGAGACACTTGTGGTCTATTGATCTGGTCAGTGAAGTAGCAGAGGGGCTTGTTCATCAGTTTCAGTTGCTTTGGTGCACTAGAGGGGGGCTCAACAATGAGATGACACCCAAAACAGGAATGAATGGTTTAACAGGTGGAGGGAGCCCACTGACATTTTTCCCTCCTCATCTGTTTTGTCACTCGTTTTGCATTTGGCTACAGTCAGTGTCACTACTGAGGTGATACCTGGACCTACAGAGGTTACACAGGTTGTCCAATTTTTCCAGGATAGAACATCAATACGTGTCATTGCCAGAAGGTTTGCTGCGTCTCCCAGCACAGTCTCAAGGGCATTGAGGAGATTCCAAGAGACAGGCAGTTACTGTAGGAGAGCTGGGCAGGGCCAGAGAAGGTCTTTAACCCATCAGCAGGTCTGGAGGAACAGGATGAGCACTGGCAGGGTCTACAAAATGACCTCCAGCAGGCAGGCCACTGGTGTGAATGTCTCTGACCTCTGACAAAAAGAAACAGACTTTATGAGGGTGGCCTGAGGGCCCGACATCCTTTAGTGAGCCCTGTGGAGCTTGATTGGCATTTGCCATAGAATACCAGAATTGGCAGGTCCACCACTGGTGGGCACCCAGTGCTTTTCACAGATGAGGGCAGGTTCACCCTAAGCACATGTGACAGACGTGAAGTGGTCTGGAGAAGCCATGGAAAACGTTATGCTGCCTGTGACGTCGTTCAGCTGACAGGTTTTGTGGTGGATTAGTGATGGTCAGGGGAGGCATATCCATGAAGGGACACACAGACCTCTACAGGCTGGACAGCAGCACTTTGACTGCCATTAGGTATCGGAATGAAATCCTTGGACCCATTGTCAGATCCTGTGTTGCTTATGTCATGTCCAGGGCAACACTCATGCCTTAATTTATGTTATAACTAGCAAAATACCCGCGCTTCGCAGGGGCGAAGTACTGCCTTAAAATTGTTATTAAGAAGAAAAGTAAACATTTTTAAACTGAGGGAAAATATACAAATAATTATTTGTTAAGGATCTCTTTGTATACCACGTTGTCAGTTCGGCCCTTCAGTTGTAATATGACCAAGCTGTGCGCTGAGCTTACTCTTGAGCATGCAACATACAGTTGGCCATGTGAAAAGCCATCTTGCCTCAAATCAATGCCAACCTTTTGTAAGGTTTGTCCCTGAGATTTAATTGTCATTTCGAAGCAGAGCCTTACTGGAAATTGGAGGCGTTTGAATTGAAATGGGAGATCAGAGGGTATAATGGGGATGCGAGGAATAAAAACTCTCTCCCCTGAGCCACTGCCAGTAAAAATAGTGGCCTCAATTAGGTTCTTTTGCAGACACCTGACCTGAAGTCTTGTGCCGTTACAAAGTTTCGGTGGCTGTATGCAAATCCATAATCAGCTTTTTTGAGCCAAACCTGTTGTTTTCATTTGAGTCGCTTTTTATTATTGGGATCGTACCTAGAAACAGAAGCTCTATTAACTTGTAGATCTACGCGCGAATATTTAGCAGCAGTGTCTCTATTAACTTGTGGATTTGCCTGCGAGTATTTAGCGGCAGTGTCTCTATGAACTTGTGGATTTGCCTGCGAGTATTTAGTGGCAGCATCTCTATGAACTTGTGGATTTGCCTGTGAGTATTTAGCGACAGCCTGTCTATTAACTTGTGGATTTTTCTGCGCCATCCTTTTTCCTGGCTTCGCCAAGGAAGCAGCCTTTTTATTTAATCCACGGGTTCTCCGTTGTTTCATTGTTCATTTATTACAATTGTTATAGTTCTCTTTGTATACCACGTTGTCAGTTCAGCACTCCGGTTGGAATATAACCAAGCCGTGCAAGGTTACTGTTGAGAATGCAACGTATAGTTGTACAGGAGAAAAGCAATCTTGCCTCAAATCAATGGCAATCTTTTGTAGGTCTATGAACTTAATTTATGCCTGTATGCGTCAGTCGCTTCATATTCTTTTCCTATCTTATCAATTGTCTAATGTGTTTTTTGAACAGGTTTGATTCATCGAAGTGATCACTCGTACTGCGTTCAGTCAGTTCACGTGAGCCGCTCTCTTGTGTGATGTTGTGATGTCCATGGCTTTATTTAATGTTAGCTAAGACCCGGCACTTAAAAGTTTCTCGCTACAGCAATTTTAACTCCTTTACAAAGTTATCCAAAGTCTCGTTTATACCCTCGTGTCTTCTCATTAAACTTGTATGTCGCGAATATGGTATTGCAAACAGCAGCGGGAGCGTTTCTATAAACTTAATTTAAACTTACGGTTTACACCATGTTTTGTTTCCGCAGTAGCTGCACTAATGAATATGCTTGTATGCGTCACTCGCTTGCTTCTTATTGTTTCGCTGCCTTCTCAATTGTGTAATGAATGTTCTCTTCAGCGCTCTTTGGGGCTCTTCCTTGTTTTGTACGTACTGCGTTCACAGTCAGTTCACGTGATTACGTGGGAGGTGTGATGACGCCATACGCGACTCCGCCTCCCACGGCCATCGAGCTGCACTCCATTACAGTATATGGACAAAAAAGAGGTTCCAGTTATGACCATTACGCGTAGAATTTCGAAATAAAACCTGCCTAACTTTTGTAAGTAAGCTGTAAGGAATGAGGTTGCCAAATTTCAGCCTTCCACCTACACGGGAAGTTGGAGAATTAGTGATGAGTGAGTGAGTGACTGAGTGAGTGAGTGAGTGAGTCAGTCAGTGAGTCAGTGAGGGCTTTGCCTTTTATTAGTATAGATCCATCCATCCATCCATTTTCCAACCCGCTGAATCCGAACACAGGGTCACGGGGGGTCTGCTGGAGCCAATCCCAGCCAACACAGGGCACAAGGCAGGAACCAATCCCGGGCAGGGTGCCAACCCACCGCAGGACACACACAAACACACCCACACACCAAGCACACACTAGGGCCAATTTAGAAACGCCAATCCACCTAACCTGCATGTCTTTGGACTGTGGGAGGAAACCGGAGCGCCCGGAGGAAACCCACGCAGACACGGGGAGAACATGCAAACTCCACGCAGGGAGGACCTGGGAAGCGAACCCAGGTCTCCAGATCTCCCAACTGCGAGGCAGCAGCGCTACCCACTGCGCCACCGTGCCGCCCTATTAGTATAGATAATTAAGTTATCTTAATTTTATATTAATATAATCTTATATCACAGCTCCAGCTGATTCAAAACTCAACTGCAAGAGTCATGACACGGACCACCCACAGCGAGCACATCCCAGCCATCCTGCTGCACCTTCACTGCCCCCTGTGTCTTACAGGACTGAATATCAACTTCTGTTATTGACCTGCCACTAAGGTCCTCTCATTCTGTGTCCCCCACTAACCTGCACTCTGTGGGTGACAGCAGGGCCTTCAGCTGTATATAGCGCTCTGACTGTGGAATGACCTCCCAAAATTAATGACATCAGCTGACTCCATTCATTTGTTTTTAACTCATTTGTTTAGAAAGACATTAAACAGACCTGACATTCTGTCCCTTCTTTCAGTTTACCCCCTCTGTCTGTCCAGGTACTCAGGGTTTGAATTTTTATTACAATTTATGTTATTTGTTCAAGATTTTTTTGCAGTATTATGTTATATTTTAGTCTGCATTATTGTCTTTTATTCTATTTGAATGTTTTGTATATCCTGTATTTATCTTTATTTAGTGAAGATATTATTTGTAGCCAATGTTGTATAGGTCCTGTTGTTCTTTCTGAATTTTGGGCAGGGTGCTGTATAAATAAATTGTGTTCTAATTAGTATTTTTATTTTTTTTCTTTTGATGGCCCATTGTTTATAATAATAAGTGACAAAAACTAGAGCAGTTCTATATAAGGCAATTAATATATTGCATAATTTAGTGTGGAATATGGATTGCCGTTTTCTTCACATACATGTTTAAAAATATTAGATTGGCTTAAATGTTTATTCTAAATTGGTTTAGAACAATATTGCACACATGCATAGTACATTTAAAAAAACGTAATCATTTTTATTATTAACGTTTTACTTAACTCTAACGTGGTGTAGACATTATAATTATATTGTATAGTTTGTTTCATGAATGTAAATGAATAACTATTTTCAATTAACACAGATCTCGATGATTTTAATTTTGCCGACATGTTAAATGGCTCCCACAGACCCGAACACAACGTAAATGTTAATACAGTAATCCCTCCTCCATCGCGGGGGTTGCGTTCCAGAACCCACCGCGAAAGGTGAAAACCCGCGAAGTAGAAACCATATGTTTATATGGTTATTTTTATATTGTCATGCTTGGGTCACAGATTTGCACAGAAACACAGGAGGTTGTAGAGAGACAGGAACGTTATTCAAACACTGCAAACAAACATTTGTCTCTTTTTCAAAAGTTTAAACTGTGCTCCATGACAAGACAGAGATGACAGTTCCGTCTCACAATTAAAAGAATGCAAACATATCTTTCTCTTCAAAGGAGTGTGCGTCAGGAGCAGATAATGTCAGAGAGAGATTGAGAAAAGCAAACAAATCAATAGGGCTGTTTGGCTTTTAAGTATGCAAAGCACCGCGGAACAAAGCTGTTGAAGGTGGCAGCTCACACCCCCTCCGTCAGGATCAGAGAGAGAGAGAGAGAGAGAGACAGATAAAATAATCAATACATGCCCTTCATGCTTTTAAGTATGCGAAGCACCGTGCAGCATGTCGCTTCACGAAGCAGCTGCACAGAAGGGAGAAACGTGAAGATAATCTTTCAGCATTTTTAGATGAGCGTCCGTATCTTCTAGGTGTGTGAACAGCCCCCCTTGCTCAATCCCCCTACGTCAGGATCAGAGAATGTCAGCGCAAGAGGGACAGAGAGAAAAGTAAGCTGGGTAGCCTCTCAGCCATCTGCCAATAGCGTCCCTTGTATGAAATCAACTGGGCAAACCAACTGAGGAAGCATGTACCAGAAATTAAAAGACCCATTGTCCGCAGAAATCCGCGCACCAGCAAAAAATCTGCGATATATATTTTAATATGCCTACATATAAAATCCGCGATAGAGTGAAGCCGCGAAAGGTGAAGCGCGATATAGCGAGGGATTACTGTAGTGTATTTCACAGAAACGATCCTTATAGTTTGATATATGACACGAGGTGATGGCAGAAACCCTCTAAACTTCACAATAATGCATATTATTTGGTTTCTAAATGGGTGTTTGACCCAATGTTACTTTCCAAGCTTTGCCGAGACCTACTGAAACCTTCCAAAAGTAATTTTATGAAGTCAGTCCTGAAATGAAGGTGACGCCACTTCCGGGTCTAAAACTGTGGTGACGTATGGTGCTGTGGCTCTGCAGGTGGATGCTGTTCCTCCGCGGTGTCCAGTTCAATGACAGTCGCAGAGGTGGTGAGCGGCCGGCCATTAAAAGAATAGTGAGGAGTCAGATTAGTAAAAATGAAAAACAAACTGGAGTCCATGACCGTGGAGAAGAGTCTTAGAGAATACGAGCTGTGAACAACAGTATCTGTATTTACACACACGGCCTCAAGCCTGCTTAACCCAATGCCGACATTTACATGCATTGCTTGAGTAGACACTTACATGTGTCTTTTTTCCCATTTAACTTGGATCAAATATGACAAACTCCCATGTTTCAGTGCTAAAGCCAAACCAGTAATGTCTGTTAGTGAGTATTAGAGAAGTTAACTCTTTTAGGGCTAATTTTTTTTTTTTTTCTCCCAGGGCTGAATGTTTTTCCAGAAACTAACTTTTTTAAAAAAAGAACAAAAACAATTGTTTAACATATCAAAACAACAAAAAAATATTTATTTTAGACTAATATAACTGTTTTGCATTTTGTATGAGCCTGCATACTATATAATTTAACATATTATTATTTCACATACTGTACATGTTACAAAGCAAAGTCCTGCACAGTCTGATGTCGCTCAAAGCAGCCAATTGCATGCATTGCCACGTTGCACTGCTTACAATACGTGTTGCACTGGTGCCTCTTTTTCAGTTGTCTATTGCTGCACACAACACAGTCAGGCTTGTACTTTTTGTCCACATACAGTGGTGTGAAAAACTATTTGCCCCCTTTCTGATTTCTTATTCTTTTGCATGTTTGTCACACAAAATGTTTCTGATCATCAAACACATTTAACCATTAGTCAAATATAACACAAGTAAACACAAAATGCAGTTTTTAAATGATGGTTTTTATTATTTAGGGAGAAAAAAAATCCAAACCTACATGGCCCTGTGTGAAAAAGTAATTGCCCCTTGTTAAAAAATAACCTAACTGTGGTGTATCACACCTGAGTTCAATTTCCGTAGCCACCCCCAGGCCTGATTACTGCCACACCTGTTTCAATCAAGAAATCACTTAAATAGGAGCTGCCTGACACAGAGAAGTAGACCAAAAGCACCTCAAAAGCTAGACATCATGCCAAGATCCAAAGAAATTCAGGAACAAATGAGAACAGAAGTAATTGAGATCTATCAGTCTGGTAAAGGTTATAAAGCCATTTCTAAAGCTTTGGGACTCCAGCGAACCACAGTGAGAGCCATTATCCACAAATGGCAAAAACATGGAACAGTGGTGAACCTTCCCAGGAGTGGCCGGCCGACCAAAATTACCCCAAGAGCGCAGAGACGACTCATCCGAGAGGTCACAAAAGACCCCAGGACAACGTCTAAAGAACTGCAGGCCTCACTTGCCTCAATTAAGGTCAGTGTTCACGACTCCACCATAAGAAAGAGACTGGGCAAAAAACGGCCTGCATGGCAGATTTCCAAGACGCAAACCACTGTTAAGTAAAAAGAACATTAGGGCTCGTCTCAATTTTGCTAAGAAACATCTCAATGATTGCCAAGACTTTTGGGAAAATACCTTGCGGACTGATGAGTCAAAAGTTGAACTTTTTGGAAGGCAAATGTCCCGTTACATCTGGCGTAAAAGGAACACAGCATTTCAGAAAAAGAACATCATACCAACAGTAAAATATGGTGGTGGTAGTGTGATGGTCTGGGGTTGTTTTGCTGCTTCAGGACCTGGAAGGCTTGCTGTGATAGATGGAACCATGAATTCTACTGTCTACCAAAAAATCCTGAAGGAGAATGTCCGGCCATCTGTTCGTCAACTCAAGCTGAAGCGATCTTGGGTGCTGCAACAGGACAATGACCCAAAACACACCAGCAAATCCACCTCTGAATGGCTGAAGAAAAACAAAATGAAGACTTTGGAGTGGCCTAGTCAAAGTCCTGACCTGAATCCAATTGAGATGCTATGGCATGACCTTAAAAAGGCGGTTCATGCTAGAAAACCCTCAAATAAAGCTGAATTACAACAATTTTGCAAAGATGAGTGGGCCAAAATTCCTCCATAGCGCTGTAAAAGACTCATTGCAAGTTATCGCAAACGCTTGATTGCAGTTATTGCTGCTAAGGGTGGCCCAACCAGTTATTAGGTTCAGGGGGCAATTACTTTTTCACACAGGGCCATGTAGGTTTGGATTTTTTTTTCTCCCTAAATAATAAAAACCACCATTTACAAACTGCATTTTGTGTTTACTTGTGTTATCCATATTACTAACCGAGAATGCTAAACCGGATGATGGACGCAGGCACATCCGGCCATGGGCCATAGCTGCAAAAAGACATACTGCGCCGGCGCAACAAACAGTCCGCGAGAGTCGGCTGAGGACCCGAGAAAGGCGGACAAAAGAGGGCGAGAGAGGCGGATGAGGGTCCGCGAGAGATGCAGGCGCAAAAAGAGTCCGACAAGAGCACAGAAAACAGGAGTGAGCACAAATGCTAAACCGGATGATGGACGCAGGCACAGACGAGCGCACAATAGCAAGGCATGACCATACCCCCGCCACCCTACAGGCACGGGACTGGACGGGACGGGACACACACCAAGAGGGGGATTCAACAAGCCCATGGAAGACCAAAAAAAAGAACACAAAAACACCCCACAGACCCTACAAGCAAGGGACGGGACACACACAAAGAGGGGGAGAGAGGCGGATGAGGGGCCGCGAGAGACGCAGGCGCAAAAAGAGTCCGACAAGAGCACAGAAAACAGGAGTGAGCACATACAGAAAGGAGTCACAAAAATGAGGCTCAACAAGCACCAAAATAAGGAAAAGGCACATAAAAGAGTACTCAAACGAGGGGAAAGCACGAAACACATTGCACACGAAACTAAACACACCAAAAAAAAAAGAACAGACGAGCGCACAATAGCAAGGCACGACCATACCCCCCCACCCTACAGGCACGGGACGGGACGGGACACACACCAAGAGGGGGATTCAACAAGCCCATGGAAGACCAAAAAAAAGAACACAAAACCACCCCACAGACCCTACAAGCAAGGGACGGGACACACACAAAGAGGGGGATTCAAACAAGACACAGGAACACAAAAAGAAACAAAACGCTCGCGCAACAACGATCCCCCCCCCCACATCCATAAGAAGTGACACCCAAAGCCACATATTCGAAAGTGAACGTCAGCACCTTCACACTAGGCAGCATAGGTGTCGGCATAGGTGTCAGCATAGGTGTATGTCCTTTCAATAAAGCACTATTAACCGTTCAACTGCAGAAAAGGATACATATTAACAGTGAGTGCGATCATCCTTATTACTTATCCATATTTCGCATGCTGAGAAAGAAACAAGTCATGAATACACGCTCACGGGTACAAAACGATTCGGAAAGGATAATGGGAACAAACACACGTACACGAAAGAAACAAGAAAATACGTATACAAAGGACACGATTGTGCTAATGTCTCCATATCTGAAACAAATGATCACGATGAAACTCGAATGTATGTTGATTCACGGTACGTCAGTGCTCCGGAGGCCATTTGGAGAATATTTTGCTTTCCTATGCACCATCAGAGCCACACAATATGTCGCTTACCAGTTCATTTGGAGAACGAACAAACTGTCTGTTTTCATGCAGGTGATGAGGCACAAGCAGCAAAGAGAGCAGCCACAAAGGATACTAAACTAACCGCGTGGTTTAAACTCAATCAAAATGATCCCAACGCTCACCGTTGGAAATATTGGGAAATACCTGTTCACTATGTTTGGATTGACAATGGCAATTTCTGGAGAAAACGACATCACCACGGTGATAATGTCATAGGACGAATGTACACAGTCAGTATTAAAGAACCTGAAAGGTTTTACCTTCGATTACTTCTTCAACATGAAACCGGAGCTACATCATTTCACGACATTAGAACTGTACAAGATGGCTACACCATCAAACTCTGTCAGACATTCCAACAGGCGGTAAATGACAAAGGATATTTATTAGATGATACAATTTGGCAAAAAACTCTACACGATGCGATATCCTATTCAATGCCATGTCAAGTTCGACAACTATTTGCTTATATCTGTGCCTTCTCATCACCATCAGATCCTTTGACCCTCTGGAATACAAACAAAATGGGAATGATTGAAGATATTTGCCACAAACTTCATAATACTAATGATTCCTGCATCAACTGTGAAACCTATGCACTACACGACATTCGATTGGCTCTTATGCTCCTTGGGTATACATTGGAAAACTTCCATTTACCAAATGTTCCAGATTCCTTACCGGATATAAATTACACACCTATTGATCTACAACAAGAAGAACGAATTGCACAAACTATGCTTTCCTCTTTAAATGAATTACAATCTGATGCTTTTCAACAAATTATTCATGCCACGGAGGACAACAGCCCTATACCCAAATGCTTCTTTCTTGACGGCCCTGGAGGAAGCGGAAAAACATACCTTTATGAAACACTTATACATTTCTTTGCTGCAAGACAACAGATGATTATCGCATCTGCTACAACCGGAGTGGCAGCAAATCTGTTAATAAATGGTCGTACATGTCACTCAATATTCAAAATACCAGTCCCAATCACAGAGACATCAGTATCCACTATGAACATTCACAGTAGCAATGCCCGAGACATCCGTCTTGCAAAACTGATAATTATTGATGAATGTACAATGGCATCCAGTCACTTACTCAACACCATTGATAAACTTCTACAAACGTTGATGAATAATAATATTCCCTTTGGAGGAAAAGTTCTTTTATTAGGAGGAGATTTTAGACAATGCTTAGCTATTGTTCCACATGCCATGCGCTCAGCTATTGTTCAGTCCACCTTAAAATACGCAGACAATTGGCATTGCTTTAAAACAATACAGTTGGTACAAAACATGCGAGGTCCAGATCCAGAATATAACAGTTGGCTAATACAACTGGGAAATGGTACACTCACAAATACAGATGGACTTCACCCAGATATTATTTCCATTCCACAATCCTTTATCTCAGACGACTTAGTAAAAGAGATATTTGGAACAGCAATCACATTAGACCAAATACCCCTGTTAACACAACGCACTATATTATGTCCAAAAAATATTAATGTTAATCACATTAATAACCAAGTCATTTCATTACTTCCTGGAGAGACACAGATCTTTCTAAGCTCAGACAAAGTTGACTCTGATGATGACAATGAACATATAAATTTCCCCTTAGAATATTTGAACACTATTAACCCTGCCGGATTACCACAACACGACCTTGCCCTTAAAAACTGAACAATAATCATGCTATTAAGAAACCTTAACACAAAACAGGGTTTATGCAATGGCACACGGTTAGTCGTCAACACCATGACACACAATGTTATTCAAGCAACAGTTCTTACAGGATCACATGCTAACAATACTGTTCTCATTCCTAGAATTGACCTTACAAGTTCTGAGCTAGAATTACCTTTTACATTGAAACGCCGACAGTTCCCCATTAAACCTGCATTTGCCATGACCATCAACAAATCACAAGGACAAACCATGGACAAGGTTGGCATCTACCTCTCTGAACCCGTTTTTGGACATGGACAACTTTATGTTGCCTTCTCACGTGTTCGCCGTTCATCTGACGTTAAAGTTAAAATTATAAATAATCCATGCCAAGGAAGACTCATTCAAGGACAAGACACCATCTTTACTACTAATGTTGTATACAAAGAAATATTCCAATAAAACATTAATATATGACAAACACTCTATTTGTTATTTCTATGGGCATCATCCAAAGCTGCACACTATTCTATATCTAATTCATACATCTGACTCTTTCTCATGTCCCAACGCCAGGGGTTGGCGAGCGAAGCGAGCAGGGGGCGGAGCCCCCTAGTATTTGACTAATGGTTAAATGTGTTTGATGATCAGAAACATTTTGTGTGACAAACATGCAAAAGAATAAGAAATCAGGAAGGGGGCAAATAGTTTTTCACACCACTGTATGTTGCAGGAAAGTGGCGCTCAGTCAGCCTGTCTGGCACTGCTCTTTGTGCTGGCCTTCCTCGCTCTGCCAAAGGCACTCCAACATAATCTGCCAGCAATCTGTCAACCACCTTATTGCGGAAATCTGCTGCAGTCATAGTCCTGTCACTGTTTGCCTGCTTGAATAATATATATCCATTTGTGAGTGCAATCTCACGCATGCGATGGTACACAGTGTGGTACCACTTGGTGGACTTATGGCTGTAAGCATATGACCCCAGCATCTGATCCAGTCGATCAACTCCAGCCATCTTACAATTGTATTCTTCAAGTGCAACAGGCTTGTCCAGCTTCCTACCTTCTGGGTTTCCCTTTGAACGAATTATTTTCTCACATAAATTGTTGGTGTGAACTGTAGTAAGACAAGTCACCCGTTTGACATCATGCCATGCCAATGCCATCAAGTTATCTGCCCGCATGAAAACAGGATTGTCCCCTCTTTTCATCTTCAGCCTGTCTGGCTTCAACTGTAAAGGCATGTGTCTCCTGTTCACCCTGACTGTGCCACAAGCTCCAATCCAATTCCCCTGCTCTGTAGCTCCATGAACAATTCTGGTGATGTATAAAAATTGTCCATGTACACAACATGTCCCAAATGTTCATAGCCCTGAAGCAGCTCCAGCACAACCTGAGTTGTCAAGGGACAGTTCTCTCTTTGAAAAGAATGCTTTCCAGTATAAGTAATTACTTTCAGGCAGAAACCAGTGTTTGCTTCTGCCAGTACAAAATCCTTTATGCCATACTTGGTGGGCTTGTCTGGCTTACAGGTGCTGATCATAAAATAAGAATATCATGACAAAGTTGATTTATTTCAGTAATTCCATTCAAAAAGTGAAACTTGTATATTAGATTCATTCATTACACACAGACTGATGTATTTCAAATGTTTATTTCTTTTAATGTTGATGATTACAACTGACAACTAATGAAAGTCCCAAATTCAGTATCTTGGAAAATTAGAATATCAATTAAGACCAATGCAAGAAAAGGATTTTTAGAAATGTTGGCCAGCTGAAAGGTATGAACATGAAAAGTATGAGCATGTACAGCACTCAATATTTAGTTGGGGCTCCTTTGGCCTGGATTACTGCAGCAATGTGGCGTGGCATGGAGTCGATCAGTCTGTGGCACTGCTCAGGTGTTAGGAGAGCCCATGTTGCTCTGATAGTGGCCTTCAGCTCTTCTGAATTGTTGGGTCAGGCGTATTGCATCTTCCTCTTCACAATACCCCATAGATTTTCTATGGGGTTAAGGTCAGGCGAGTTTGCTGGCCAATCAAGAACAGGGATACCATGGTCCTTAAACCAGGTACTGGTAGCTTTGGCACTGTGTGCAGGTGCCAGGTCCTGTTGGAAAATTAAATCTGCATCTCCATAAAATTCGTCAGCAGCAGGAAGCATGAAGTGCTCTAAAACTTCCTGATAGACGGCTGCGTTGACCTTGGACCTCAGAAAACACAATGGACCAACACCAGCAGATGACATGGCACCCCAAACCATCACTGACTGTGGAAACTTTACACTGGACCTCACGCAACGTGGATTCTGTGCCTCTCCTCTCTTCCTCCAGACTCTGGGACCTTGATTTCCAAAGGAAATGCAAAATTTACTTTCATCAGAGAACATAACTTTGGACCACTCAGCAGCAGTCCAGTCCTTTTTGTCTTTAGCCCAGGCGAGACGCTTCTGGCGCTGTCTCTTGTTCAAGAGTGGCTTGACACAAGGAATGCGACAGCTGAAACCCATGTCTTGCATACGTCTGTGCGTGGTGGTTCTTGAAGCACTGACTCCAGCTGCAGTCCACTCTTTGTGAATCTCCCCCACATTTTTGAATGGGTTTTGTTTCACAATCCTCTCCAGGGTGCGGTTATCCCTATTGCTTGTCCACTTTTTTCTACCACATCTTGTCCTTCCCTTCGCCTCTCTATTAATGTGCTTGGACACAGAGCTCTGTGAACAGCCAACCTCTTTACCAATGACCTTTTGTGTTTTGCCCTCCTTGTGCAAGGTGTCAATGGTCGTCTTTTGGACAACTGTCAAGTCAGCAGTCTTCCCCATGATTGTGTAGCCTACAGAACTCGACTGAGAGACCATTTAAAGGCTTTTGCAGGTGTTTGGAGTTAATTAGCTGATTACAGTGTGGCACCACGTGTCTTCAATATTGAACCTTTTCACAATATTCTAATTTTCCAAGATACTGAATTTGGGACTTTCATTAGTTGTCAGTTATAATCATCAACATTAAAAGAAATAAACATTTGAAATACATCAGTCTGTGTGTAATGAATGAATCTAATATACAAGTTTCACTTTTTGAATGGAATTACTGAAATAAATCAACTTTGTCATGATATTCTAATTTTATGACCAGCACCTGTATATTGTCGGGAAAAAAGCCGTCCCGTATATTTTATCAGTTTTTTGAATCGCGGGATGCGCTTGCTCCGCGTTCTCGTTTTTCGAAGTGGAAACCCACAACAAAAGACGAGATGAAGGGCTTTGTGGCATTGCAGATAGAGATGGGACTGGACTGGCGATATAATTTCAGGGAGTATTGGTCCACACGTACTTTGTCACTTGGTGGCTTTGGACAGGTTATGCCGCGTGATAGGTACGTGCTGCTGCAAAGCTTCATTCACTTCTATGATAACAAGAAGCAAATCCCAAGGGGTGAGCTAGGCTATAATCCCATATATAAAGTTCAGCCCCTGCATGACATTGTGGAGCCGACATATAAACAATTTTATCAGCCTGGCCGTGATTTGTCTGTGGATGAATCGACATGCGCACTCAACCCCTCCTATCGACAAAAGTCGACATCCGCCCTAAAAGAGTTAATAGAGATTTGTGGTTTGTGTTACTGCCTTACAGTTCTGTCAGAATGAATTTGAATCTCAGCCTGTTTTTTAAGTTTCTATGCAGTTTCCATGTCTGCTCTTTTATTCTTATTTTCTCCACTTCTCTAAAGGTGCTCAGGTTTAGTGGCCTGGCAAATCTAACTTGTCTTGGTGTGGTTGTGGACTTGAATGTGAGTGTACCCTATGATGGTCTATAGATGGCTCCTGCCCTGTACAGGTACTCTGGTTTCCGTCCTATACCCCCAATAACTTCTCTTTGTATTTGTTTTGCGCTGGACCACGGTGGTGAGGTTAAGGTCCATTTGGCTTCTTATACATGTGACTTTATCATTCTGAGCCAACCAGGCTGTGTGGGTCACCCCATGTGCCACTCTTAGGTGAACACCACTGTCAGGATTGGCATCCTTCTTCTGGTCAAGACCCACTTTCATTTAATCAGAATATTCGTGAAGGTCAATAATGAGCCGCTTTTACTCTGGACCCCCCTTTTAGGATTACCCTTAGCAAACTGGTCCGTCAGGGTGGAGCATTAAGAAACACTGAGGCAGACAAGGCCTCCACCATGCCAATCTCACAATACTGGGTGGTGCTGCTGTTTAATAGGAGTTTATTAATGTGTTAATTACTAAAATATTTGTGATGTGTGTAGAGTGTACTTAAACAAGATGAAGCTGATAAACTTGAAACTTATTTCAAAGTTGTTGATAATGACAACGTTTTGAAGGATGTTTTTGTCCTGGAGCATGTCAGATTTGCCGACCACAGTCGCCGATCTCATCACCTGTCCACGTTAATTTAAACAATTGCCACATTTAGCGATTGTGTGCCGACCATTCAGCAGAGTCGTGCTCAGCCCTGTTTCTAACAACCAATAGCATGCTGCTGATGACGCCAATGATGTACAAAGGGTTAACAGCTGTAGGTCTTAAGCAGCAATCTTCGTCCTTTATTTTTATTTTATTTTTTCCCCTTTTGTTTTGCTATCTGAAACACGAAACAGAATGAGGAGCATCTCTTATTTTTGTTAGGTTCAAACTCTGCAGTTTCTTATTCCTCTTCACTTAACTCTATGCCTTCTACTTTAGGGAAACTTTCACTGGTTGTCTGCTCTCCTGCACACACAGTCTGCCCCTAAGACTAAAAACAAAATCAAACCTGTTTAAATGTATCTTAGCGAGTTGCAGGCTAGTTGAAGTCAGACATTGGGTGTCTCACATTAGGCAGCCATCTTTACATGGACACACCACCAACTGCCTCCATCTCGCTAAGATTATATAAATGAAGGCTGTGACTTGAATAATGGTTTTGGATTTTGTAAGCTTGGGGCAGTTTCACATTAGACAAGTTGACCAGCGATTTTAAGTTCCTCCTTCATATGCCCCTGTTTTTTTTAACATAATCCTCAGGCCTAACTTGTATAAACCTTCCTTCACATTAACTATTAACAAAATTCTGTGACCCTAACAGTATTGAATGTTCAATCAAAGTAGTGAATACTGTTGACACACAACTGTGCAAGATGGCCTTCTTATTCTTCTAGCCTGTTGGGCCCTCCTTTCATTCCTAAACTCATTTTGCACCTAATGTTACATGAAAAGTGATGAGTTACTGTCACTGTCTGACTTGACATCAGCTTTAACTAACAGGATGTTATAAAAATCAAATGTCTTTAGATCTGAATGATGGCGTTTTAATGGAATTGATTCCTGTTTTTTTTCCACAGAGAGATAAAACTCTGCCATTTACTGTAACATTTAAATGGATGTGAAAGAGGAGACGTGTGAGGCTGACCTGAATATCATGGAGGAGAGGACCATAAATGTTAAGGAGGAGGACTCTGAGTGGGAGAGTGTCCACCCCAAACAGGAGAGTCTGGACATCAAGGAAGAGGACAGTGAACTGGGGTCAGTGAGTATTAAAGTGGAGTGTGTCAGCACTGAGATTCACAACTGTATGAGTACTGAGAGTGACAAGAAAGATGACCTTCATTATGGAGATCAAGATGGAGCAGTGACCGGGTTAGTCTCTTTTCATAGCAGACACTCTTCATCTCCGGAGTCTTCTATCAATGTAAAATATGAATCATTACAGTCTGAAACAAAGATGACTGAAGGAATTTCATCTCCTAGAACTGAGGAAGATCAGCTACCACCTAAGATGTCATCTAAAACAAGTAAGTGAAATATACTAATCGGTGCACGTTTTAGGGTCAGGGTTATGGGCCTGAAAGTGTTGTCTTGTGCTTTTTTTTTAAGTGAAACTTAGACAAACATTCAAACTATATTAAACACAGCAATTTCACTACAGTTTACAGGGTTTAGGAGTCTGCACTTCTTCCATTATTATTTGTAACATTATGCAAACACTCTAAGCCTGTCTTTGGTAAAAAGAAAGTTTGTGAACCCTTTGGAATTTCTTTTATTTCTGCAATAATTCCTCCTAATTCTGTAGTCTGATCTTCAATTAAGTCCATAAAACAGACAAGCACAGTCGTCTTAAACTAATACAGTCGGACCTCGCTAAATCGAACTCGAAGGGACCCGAAAAAAAATTCGACTTACTGAGTTTTCGAGTTAGGGAAAACGGCATAATAGGCACGGGTTAATCAAGGACATTATTTTTCCAGCTTAATTATTATACAGCCGTTTGTTATATTGTCGTTTTATACGTGTACATTGTGGGGAACAGCCCGGACACAGACAGGTAGACATGATGTTTCTTCACCACACACGTTTATTTACAACTATTATGTACAATTAGTGCGCACAAACCCACTGCCGCAGCACCAATCACCCCTTAAGTCCTGGCCACACTCACAATGCCTTTCACAGTCTCTGGTCCGCCTCCACTCCTCTCAACCAAGCTTCTTCCTCTTCCACCCGACTCTTGCCCCTGACTGGAGGGAGGCGGCCCCTTTTATACACCCCGGATGGGCTCCAGGTGCATCCTAAGGGCTTCTGTGGCCACACCCCTGTGTGGCGGAAGCTCTGTTGGTGTAGCCGGAAGTCCACCGGGTGTCCCCAATACTCTTCCCCCCAGCACTTCCCGGTGTGGCAGAAGTACTGAGGTCCAGGGCTCCCAAGGCATCGGAGTGCCCCCTGGCTGTGACCACAGGCCCCTACAGGGTAGAGCTTCCAAGCTCTGTACCCGTGGCCCCCAAAGCAACCAAGGAGGACACCCCCTCGTGTCCTGGAGGAGGCACAAGCCCTCCTCCGCTCCTCCTGGGCATCCCGGTCGGGCGACAAACCCAGCCGGGTGCCATAACATGTAGGCTACATACTGGTACATGCATCTACAGTATGTACTATCGAACAGTGCAATGAAACAGGTTACCTTTAGAGAAAAAAGTCTGTTAAGTTCATTTGGCGTCGATGTGCCGATGCAACTCACTCGAGAATCTCCTCAATCTCGTCAATGGACCGAAACACATTGTTGCCGTATTCTTCCTCATCCCCACTCTCATTTTCCTTTTGTTCCTCGTTTGCCACCTCAGCAATAATGTCAGCGTCCATTAGTTCTCCACAAACATTCACCGCACTGTCAACTTCGAGAAAATCTTGAAAGGACACTTCCTTATTGGCGCCAGTAGCTGTCAGAACCGTGGACCATTCTTCGGGACTTGCAAGTGTGTCGTCTGTTTCCACAGACATTTCCTCCAAGTGCTCCTCTGAATCCTCAACTGTTTGCTGTCCAAAACCTGCTTTTTTGAAGCAATTCTTGATTGTTTCCTCCGGAACTTCATCCCAAGCTCTCCGGGAAATTCGCATCGCTTCAAGCAGGTCAATTCCTAGTGGGCGTTTATCTTCGATATCCCGCAGCGATTTTCTCATAACAAGTTTGCGGTATCGCAACTTGAAATTGTTAATGATGCCCTGGTCGAGAGGTTGAAGCTTAGATGTCATGTTCGGCTGGAAAAACTTGATTGTCACAGCATTCATGACAGGGATATGGTTATGTGCTGTGCAATTGTCGATGAAAAGAATGATTCTTCCGGACCATCGCTGCATCCACTTTCTTCAGCCACTTGGAGAAAACCTCTGATGTCATCCAAGCTTTCTTATTGGCCTCGTAATGCATTGGTAACGATTTCACATTTTTGAAGCATCTGGGTTTCAATGATTTCCCAATCAACAATGTGGGCAATTTTTCTAACCCACTCATGTTTGCGCCCAAAAGAAGAGTCACGCGCTCCTTACTTTTCTTTCCGCCGTGGTAAGGTTCACCTTTGAAAGTCATTGTTTTGTCTGGAGTGCATTTGAAGAATAAACCAGTTTCGTCTGCATTGAAGACGTCATCAAGACTGTAATCTTGAACAATTTCTGGCTGTTTCTGTATCCAGTGACTGCAATCTTCTTCTGGCAGTTGCGCACTTTCGCCACATAACCTATTAAACACAATTCCGTGTCTTTTCTTGAATTTGTCCAGCCAACCATTGCTGGCTTTAAATTCTGATTGGCCAAACTGGCAAATTTTTCTGCTTTTGCTTGCAAAAGCTTCCTGTCAATAGGAATGTTCCTATCCCTTGCTTGCACAAACCACTTCAAAATGCATTGTTCAATAGCGGGATACTCGCATTTCCTCATCCTCTTCCAATGGCCACATGACTTCTCACTGTACAGTTTCAAAATCTTTTCTTTTTCTTTCATAAAAGTGGAGAGCGTAATTGTGGGAATGCCGAATTGCTTTGCAATTTCCACTTTCTTCTTGTCACCCTTTTCGACGGCTCTGATGACGGTAACTTTTTCCGTGATTGACAACATTTTAAGCTTACGCTTACCAGTTGCCATTTTCGGGGCACGTACCGTACGGGTGACTATGGAGAAGCACACAGACTGGTCTTGTGGGAATTTGGCCTGGGACTAACGATAATTCAACACAGGGAGGTTTTCGACCTTAGGGAAGGTCGACTTAGCGAGGTCTGATTGTAACAAACAATGAGACCCTTGTCATTCCTGAATACATTGTTTAAACATGGGAACAGTCCAGTTTGTGACCCCCAGTCTTTAGAAACTTTCTGATCCCCCTTTAGCTTCAATGACCTTCACCAAACATTTCCTGCAGCTGCTACTCAGGGTTCAATTTCTTGTCTATTCAATGTTTCAAAAGTTTTCAATTCCTTGATGTCTCAGGGATTTCTTCAATGATCAGCTGACTCCAGGTAAAGCCGATGAATCCTAAGCTCTTCTGATTGGCCGGTTTGGAACACCAGCTTTCTTCTGTTTAAGCCTTTCTCTTGTAGATTTCTTCTTTTGTTTCAGCTGATTGTCTTTTTCATTACCTAACTTCTCTCAAGCTTTCACTGTCATGACATCTCCTATCATATTTCTTTGTAACAATTTTTAATTCAGTGCTACATTGATGATGGCATCCTGTCCTGGTGCTGCAGAAGCAAAAAAGCCCTAAACTGTGATTCTACCATGAGGTTATAGCAATGGTGTCCAGTGATCTTTTACCTCCAAACCACTGTGAAATGGAGACACACACATGGTGACAAGGAGATTCAGGCCTTCAAAAGACCCACACATCAGACCAGGGGTGACATTTATAAAACTTTGCATGGAATTGAGCATGAATATATGCACACACAAAAAAAAAAAAAACAGGAAAATGTGTACGTCCAGAAAAAAATATTTATAAGATTTATAAACCGGATGTATGCACATTACTACAAAATGTACTTTTTGTAAATCATAGTCACTTTTTAAATATGTATATGTGAACACTCCTTTAACTGCCACCCTGAAACATTCACATATGGAGTCTGCTAATCTGTCACCTCTGTATGCAATCATGATGCTGTAGAACTTCATGGGCTGGTAGATCAGCATCTTCCTCCTCAACCTTTAAGACCCCACCACCTGCATTCAAGAATATCTGGCTTTGCTGTTCATTTGAGAGTGAAAGGTCACACATGTAGTTACAGCGCCTCTCCTCTGTGCTCTGGGGTTCAGGAAAGGTGTAGGGAAAAACTGTCTGTGCAGGAAGACACTGTCACCTGGCACATGTAATGACATGATTGCTGTTATAATGAATAGGTCAGGTCATGTGAAACACTGAGAGTTCAGCAGGTTACTACACCAACACATACTTCACCATGTAAAGCAACATCACGTCTGTCAAAGCTACTTTGTCTCAAAATAAATGAATCGTGGTTTGAGTGAGGCCATGGAGATTTGACATTTGTCAGCCACATCTTGGATGACTTGTGTATTAATGGAATGTCATTGCTTACGGTTAACAAAAGCAGTTTCGATATTGCTAGGTGCCCTTTTTGCAATATGAGTGCAGTAAAGTGTTCCAGTTGTGTTAGGAGAGCTGGACATGGCTGCAGAATGACTTTTTGTGTTGGCAAAAACATGTCATGTGTTATGTGTGTACACCCATACTGTACAAAAAGCACATGTAGTGCATCAGCAGTCAGTTAATGGCTTCTAGCACAGCAGGCATAATGGAGTAAAGCTTGGCTGAGATACTGTTGACGTGTCGGCCAGTTCCCTGAGAAGTGACATCAACTAGCAGATATAAAATGATGACAAAGTAGAATTTCTTCAGTTCAAATATATATCATTGGCTCTCTTTAAGGGAACTAAAATACAGTTTGTACATCATAGCTCTAATTTTTGAGGTGACATGTTTGTCACATCAGCGCACATTATAATAACAGCTTGGTAAATTGAATTATTCTTGCGAGTCATCATTTAGCTAGTTTGGCTGCCTTTTCCTTTTTGATCGAGGGTGTTGTCATTTCCCAGTTTCTCTAAAATGTTGTGTATGTAAGGGTCAGAGTTACTGTAAATACGTTTGTTCCCCTGTTAAGTTTCTTTAGTAAATCATGACGTTTGTATGGGAGATTGCATACACATGTTTCAAGTCCAATTTTATGTGTATGCAAGCTTTATAAATGAGGCCTTAGGACCTTCACTAGCCAATCTTTAGATAGGTCTCAACCCAGGCAGCCTGACCCCAAACTCAACAGGAGGCTTCAGCATGCACAGGCCCAAAATGGATTGTTGGCTTAAATAGTTATAATAAAGCACTCATCAAATGTCAGTAAACAACTGAAGGACCACCTCTCTGATATCAAATATATATGCTGGGGGTGGTCCTTGAGGAGTGATATTGGTGTAACCTCACCTCTTAGGGTCTCACCCCCAAAATACAGAGATATTTGGGTAATTAATAAACAACACAATATAAACAACTTTAAATTACATAATCAGAATGAAAGGGCAAGTAATATTTGAAAAATATTGAAAGCACTAAATAAGCTAAGATGTTCTTTTAAATATCTGTATTTGCTCTCCCAGCTTTACTTTTATCGCCCTTTGTTATAATTTGCCAGTCTTTTTTTCTCCTCTCACTTTATTATCTCCTCTTGACAATCTTTAAGAGTTATCTTGATGTGATGTTGGGACAGCTTAACTGTTAGCTAAACTAACAAGCTTGATGGACTGATGAATGGTCTCCTCTTGTCTGTTACATTTCTTATGTTGTTCTTCTGTATGTTTATTGGCTGATCTTTATCGAGAAGAGATGGCTTTGCAAGAACCCACATTACTTTCCTTTTATTTGTCTGAGTGCCTCTAAGCCACACCTCCAGTCTCCTCTCATTGGTTGAACACCTGACTTCACGGGACTGTAAAGGTTTAAATGACGTGTTCAGCATTGACAGCCCAGTTGTTTGTGTGTTATGAGTTCAGGTTGATTGTGTTTGTCTGTGATTGTAGTGTAGTTGAAGATCAGACCACATTCTCAGGTGGAATTTGGGCAAAAATTCAGGAGATTCCAAAACTCCGAGGTGAGAGTGGATTAGGGTGGTCAAACCTGTTAAAGAATTTGTTCATTTGGTTTGCTCTCTTCACGTCTCTCTCGATAGTGGCACCCCACTTCAAGCTGCAGCCAGTGATGATCTTCATCCCATTCCACACTTCCTTCATGCTGTTATTCTGCAACTCCTGTACTGCTCCTTCGCCACGCTGAGCTGGACTCGGAGTTCCTTCTGCACGCGCTTGAGCTCATGCTGATCACCGCTTTTAAAAGCCCTTTTCTTCTGGTTCAAAAGGCCCTTGATGTCACTTGTAATCCATGGCTTGTTGTTAGCATAGCAGCGTACAGTTCTTACTGGAACTACAATGTCCATACAGAAGTTGATGTAGTCGGTAGTGCAGTCAACAACCTCCTCAATGTTCTCATTATGTGATCCCTGCAGGATATCCCAGTCTGTAGTTCCAAAGCATTCTCTAAGAGCCTTCTCTGCCTCCGGGGACCACTTCCTGAATGAGCGTGTGGTTGTAGGTAGGACCCTCACTCTTGGTTTGTAGTGAGGCTGAAGCAGAACCAGGTTATGATCTGCTTTCCCAAGCGCAGGCAGCGGGGTGGCGCTGTATGCGTCTTTAACGTTTGCATACAGTAAATCAATAGTCTTATTTCCCTGGGTGTTACAGTCCACATACCGGGAGAAGGCAGGTAATGCTTTGTCCAGCGTAACATGGTTAAAGTCTCCAGCGATTAGCACAAGCGCCTCAGGGTGCTGCGTTTGTAGCTTAGCAATAGCAGAATGGATGATGTCATTCGCTGTCTCCAACTCTGCTCATGGAGGGATGTATACAATAACAACAATGATGTGTCCAAACTCTCTGGGCAAGTAATAGGGACGCAAACTTACAGCCAACAGTTCGATGTCCCTGCAGCAAGTGGAGATTTTGACGTTTACATGTCCAGAGTTACACCACCGTGTATTAACATAAAGAGCGAGTTCTCCTCCTTTGTGCTTCCCGCAGGTACATGCATCTCTGTCCACTCTAACTGTGCTAAACCCGGGTAGCTCTACGTTAGCATCTGGGATGGTGGTAGTTAGCCACGTTTCACAAAAGCACAACAAACTGCATTCTCTGTAGGTTCTGACATTTTTCACCAGCGCAGCCAGTTCGTCGATCTTATTTGAGATTGAGTTCACATTTCCCATGATCACAGAAGGCACCGAAGGCTTAAAACGCCACTTTCTCACAAGTTGCATCATTTTTAGCTTAGTGCCGGCTCTGCTGCCACGATACCGCCTTCTTACCTCGTTGGGTAAATAGGGAACCACACTGGCACTGGCATTTGTTCTCAGCGCTCTAAGTTGAGTACTTGAATAGATGAGTCTCGGCGTATTAAAATCCATGCCCACGTTGTAAAAGTAAGTGTGTCCAGGGAACGAATCCACATAAAATAAAGTGATAGGAGTGATCAATAAAAAAAGAGAAAAATAAAAGTAGAAAAATAAAGTCATACACGGAGCTGCTGAAAAGGCGGCGCCTGAGTCATCCTTATAACAATTCAAAAGGAGAGAACCCTGTCCCTGCTGACCACCTTGTGGAGCATTTGTTTGAGAGTCTGATTAAATCTCTCTACTATACCATCGGTTTGTGGATGATACACCGTGGACTTTAAATGCTTTATTTTATAACTTGGCCATTTCCCTAAATGTTTTCCGATGTTAAAGGCGTCTCTTGGTCTGTAAGGACTTTTTTAGAGATGTCTACATGCGCAAAGACCCCTACAATTTCCCGTGCGATAGCTTAAGACATGGCTCTGGGTATCGAGTAGCATAATGATATAAATGATTTGGATAGGAATAAAAATAACAAGGTGGTTAAGTTTTCAAATGATGCCAAGGTAGGTGGATTTGGCAGATAATCGAGAATCTGTTGAATCATCACAATAGAGGGATTTGGACAGTACACAGGCTTGGGCAGATTTGTTGAAGATGAAATTTAATATTAGTAGATGCAAAGTATTACATGTAGTAATTAAAAATGTATGGTTTGTATACACAATGGAAGGTCTTATGAGAAGGATTTCTGAGTTGTAGTGAAGTCATCACCACCGACTCCTAGAGAGTGTTCAGAAGTCATTAAGAAGGCTAAGAGAATGTCAGGTTATTTAGCGCCCTGATGTGTGGAGTACAAGTCACAGGAGGATATCCAGAGGCTTTATAAAACACCACAGGCCTCATCTGGAGTAATATGTGCAGTTTTGGTCTCCGGGCTACTAAACAGACCTACCAGAGGTAGACAAGTCCAGTGAAGAGTGACTAGGCTAATTCTAGGGATGTCGAGGTATGAGTTATTGTGACGATGCGGGTTCTGCTCCATGCTCCCATCTGCCTTGTGGGTCAGTCGGTAATGTCACCGATGAGCTGGACAGTGAGGCACAACAATGTAACAAGGGGATGGTGCAAAAAGTGCAAAGTGCTTTATTAAAACAACAATCAAAATCAAAACAGTGTTCAAATAAATAAGTGCAGCGTTTCTCAAAAATCTTCAAATAAATAATCCAATTAAATGCTCTGAAGTGTGGAAGTTAAAAACAATAAATAAATCCCTAAAAACCGAGGTTAAAACAATGCCTTTATACTGGTGACTCCCCTGCTTCTCCCATCCAGGCTATGCACCAGGGAGGCCACCCTACTTGCAGCTGACCGTCTTTCTGCCTTCTCCTGTTGGTCTGTTCGCCTTGCCGATCCCTGGCTCCAGTGGGCTTCACCTGACCATGACTTGGGCTCCCCAGCAACCAGGGCGCTCACTCTGGGGCTTTCACATCCCAAGTCCCGACTCCCACTGCCTTCCCGGCCTTATGCGGCAAGCCACCCTTCTTCCGGTCACTCCCGCTCCTCAATAATGCTCAGCAGGAGCGACCACTACCGCCTGCTTCCGGGGTGCCGGCCAAACACTCAGGTTCACTGCTCAGCTGCAGGTGTTTTCTACTACGAGCACCTTCGCTCATTCATGCACCGGCTTTCTCCTCCCTACTTCTTGCCTTCTCTCCTTCTCAACCTCCGTCTTTTTTTTTCCCTCTTTTTTTTTCTTCCTTTTCTATCCACCTCATGCTTCTATTTATCATGGGGACGTGGATCAGATGTGGCAATTAGCAGCTCCCAGCATCAATTACAGATGCAGACAACTCTTCACCTGTGCACTTAAATGAGGACCGTCTGCATCACGAATCACGTGGGAGCCACTCTGGCCACACACATCACGCCCCCTCTCTAAGCCGCGAGTGCGGCGAATATTTATTTTAAAAAGTGGCCTTTTTGACATGAGCTGTGGACCCGCTATACCACAGTTGCATCAAAGTCTGGACAGACATCCGGCCCGAGTACGAGGTATGGCCTCTCGGAGACTGACCTGGAACAGGCAGACGAATGCGCAGACTTCCTTGGACCCCGCTCCACTGCACTGTCTCCAGTCAAGAGTGAAAATGGGAGCAACAGTGCAAGTGATACTGGTCACGATGGATCGCCGATTTCTGAGGATCATTCAAGACTAGAAAAGGCCCTGCAGTACGTGCTCTCATCTACTCATCGCGAGCCCGCAGCATCTGCTGTAACAGGAGCTGCAATTACACTCACGGAGCACGAAAGCTGAAGCGAACTGTCCGAACTGAAAGAGATGATCGCTACACTGGCCACTGCTACGGCTACAGCCATAAGTGAGCTTAAGAAGGATAACAAAAACCGGGAAATGCATCTATTTAAACGTTTTAATGTGACCTTTAAAGGCATAGTGGAGAAATTAGAGTAACACATTGAAGAAAATAGATCCAAACTGAAAAAACTTGACGATCAGTTGAATGACGTTAAGCAGGCATTCACGGCTCGAATTGAAACAATGGAACAATTGGCATCTAACGCAGATGAAAAAGCTACAGCTTCGAATTCCGAATGTAAAAAACTCGGAGACAGACTTGCGGCCCTGGAAGATGGATGCAGAAGGAATAATATAAGAATTGAAGGTATACCTGAGAAACGAGAAAGTTCAAACCCAGTGAAATTTGCAGTAGAATTACTCTCTAAAATAATTGGAGATGACTTTAAATTAGATACCGAGATAGCAGCAGCTGATCGCATACTCAGATCAAACACCTTTAAACCCAGGTCTTTTATTGTTCGCTTCGAGCGATTACGATGTAAGCTTGATCTGATGGCACTTCGCAGACACAAGCAAGTGATTATATTTGAAAATAATCTCATTCGTATTTTCCCCTACTTTTCACCTTTAACAGCTGCAAAACACGCAGCCTACTTCGACATTAAAAAGCTGCTATGGAAAGCCGATGTCAAATGCAGCCTCTTGTATCCCACCAAACTGAAAGTGGAAGTTCAAGACCAATATTATGCATTTTCAAGCAAGGAGGAAGCTGAAAAGGAATTAAAGAATTTGTTCCAGACACACTTTTGAAAGTCAATACTGAGCCGTATTCTGTCATGGCATGGGAAGGACTTATCATCTGCTGTCTGATCCACATTTAAAGAGACGGGTATTATAATTATACATCCTTTTCTTTACTTGGACACTATATGTTTATGTTTTAATTACAGCTAGAGACGTGAGTGTGTGGAAGTGTGGAAGTAATTAAAGTAGGGTTGTTTTTTTTTACTGCCCCAAAGTAGACTGTTTAACATCATACCCTTGGTTAATTGCTATTTCTACTATTGCATTAGGATCTTCTATGTTTATCCTAGACCACTTTTTAAAATCACTTCCAGGGTTCATTATTTTATTATCTTAATAGCTTAAAATTGCTGAAGATTATATTTTAAGCTTAAAGACTGTTAATAATTATATTTTTGGCAGATAGTATTTAGACTTTAGCTGCAATAGATATCTCTACTTTGTTTTAATTCTCAAACGCAGCTGCTGGTGCTTGTTTTGTTTTGGACGTGCTCTGTGTGTCAGACAACTGGACATTGCGAAGTGGGATCTAGCCTCATGTGGGGAGGCAAAATGGGGGGGTGGGGGGGATAAAGGGGGGAGAGAAGGAGAGCAGGCTACATCAAATCTATTCTTCTAATCCTTATAACTATAAATATCAACATAACAATAGGCTGTATGGGAATAACTCATGGGGAAATTTGAAATTAAGATTAAAACTGCCTCACTACCAGTTAAGACTATAAAATGACATTAAAAACTCAGGATCAATGTCTCCATGATGGGACAGTTAACTTTGTGAGCTTGAATGTTAAAGGCCTGAATCATGAATTAAAGAGAAAGGAAGTATGCTCTCACCTAACAGGCTTAAATGCTAAAATAGTATTTTTACAGGAGACCCACTTACTAAGCAAGGATCAGTTTAGACTACAAAAAGACTGGACTGGCCAAATGTTCCATTCTAGCTTTACAAAGAAAACTAGAGGTGTGAGAATTCTCATACACAGAACATACTACATCTGATGCTTCAAATGGGAATTGGACCCTGAAGGGAGATATGTGATGGTCATGGGCAACTTTTTTAACAGTAAAATGATTTTGATAAATGCTTATGCACCCAATGTTCGATGATAAGGAATTCATGCAAAATCTATTTGCATCCATTCCCAATGTGAACACTCATAAAATTATAATGGCTGGGGACTTTAATTGTGTTTTAAATCCACTCTTAGATAGGACTTCCGTCACAGGGGGGACAACATCTAACACTGCAAAGACAATTACACAGTTTGTAACTGACCACAACTTATCAGACCCCTGGAGGTTTCTTAACGCAAACTCAAGAACATATTCGTTCTACTCACCAGTGCATCATAGCTACTCAAGAATTCATTATTTTTTTATAGATAATAATTTCTTGCCTACGATTAAATCGTGTAAATACGACACAATTGTTATCTCCAACTATGCCCCTCTAGTCTTGGAGCTAAAATCATTAAGCCCCTCACACTCTCCTCGCAGATGGCGTCTTAACCCTCTTCTATTAGCAGACGAGAACTGCACAGAATTTATATCCAAACAAATCAGCTTCTTCATAGAGACAAACTCACCCTCAGAGGCTTCTGAAGGAACACTCTGGGAAACTCTAATGGCCTTCTTAAGAGGACAAATTATTTCATATCTTTCCCACAGAAATAAATTAGAAACCAAGAAAGCGTCAGAGCTAAGAAGCAAAACTACTAGAATAGATGAAGAACAAGCCAGGCATCCAAGTGAGGCTCTTCATAGGAAAAGGCAGGCTCTGCATACAGAACTCAACATCTTGACAGCTAAAGAAACTGAACAACTTATAAGTCAAGACATCATTACTATGAACACAGAGAGAAAACTAATAAGCTTTTAGCTCAACAAATCCACAAACAAGAAGTTTTCAATGCAATCCCAGTAATCACCAACACGAATCGAGAAGAAATCATTGACCATAAAAATATAATGCACACATTTAGAGATTACTATAAAATCTTATCTACTGAGTTCAAAGAAGAGAACACTCAATCTAATGCATTTCTGGATACATTACAGACACCACAAATAGATACTTTAAGTGCTGAGGAACTGGATAAACCTCTAACCCTATCAGAATTACTAGATGCTATAAAGTCACTTCAAAGCGGGAAATCAGCAGGCCCTGATGGCTACCCTGTAGAATTTTATGAGAAATTCTCCACTCAGCTAGCTCCCATCTTATTGGCAACATTTACAGATGCTAGAGACAATCAAATTCTACCTCAAACTTTTCGTCAAGCATTAATCACCGTCTTTCCTATACAAAATAAGGACTTGTTACAATGTGCATCATACAGACCAATTTCACTCCTGAATAATGATGTTAAGATACTCTCAAAAATTATAGCTAGAAGGATGGAGAAAGTGCTGCCTTCGGTAATATCACAGGATCAAACTGGATTTATTAAAGGCTGACACTTATCTTACAGTCTCCGACGCCTGTTTAATGTAATATATTCACCAGCAAAGTCAAACACCCCAGAGATGATATCACTAAGAGGCAGAAAAAGCATTTGATATGATTGAATAGAACTACCTTTTCACTGCATTGGAGAAATTTGGGTTTGGCCCGAATATTTGTGCATAGATCAAACTACTGTATACCAATACAGAAGCTTCAGTTTGTATTAACAACATTTGTTCAGACTACTTTAAGCTAGAACGTGGCACCAGACGAGGATACCCCTTGTCACCAATGCTGTTTGCAATCGCCATTGAACCACTGGTGGTCCACTTTCGAAATTCTTATCAGATAAAGGGGATTATCAGAGAAGGACTAGAAAAGAAAATTTCTCCATATGCAGATGGTATGGTTTTATATATCAGACCCAGAAAACACTGTGCCTGCAGTTTTAACAGCACTTACAGAATTTCAAAGGATATCTGGTCTCAGAATTAATCTGAATAAAAGTATACTCTTTCCAGTGAATTCACAAGCATATAATATTAGATTAGACACCCTACCTTTTACTATAGCAGATCAGCTTAAATACCTAGGGGTGAATATCACAAGTAAACATAAAGCTCTTTATCAACAAAATTTTGCCGTCTGTATGGAAAAAATTAAGCAAGACTTGCATAGATGGTCAACCCTTCATCTCACTCTAGCCGGAAGAATTAACGCTGTTAAGATGAATATCCTTCCTAAACTTCTTTTTTTATTTCAAAACATTCCAATATATATCAATAAATAATTTTTTAAGCAATTAGATTCAACTATAATCTCATTTATTTGGAACTCAAAACACTCGCGCATCCGAAGAGCGACCCTACAAAAACCTCAGGCAGAAGGTGGCATGGCTCTACCTAATTTTCAGTGTTATTACTGGGCAGCAAACATACAAGCCATAAAAACCTGGACACAAATAAATGAACATACACAGGCTTGTTTCGCAATTGAAGTAAAATCCTGTAGTGCTTTACTCACTCAGAATATGGAACCAATTTAGAAAGCAATTTAAGCTGGAAAATCTTTTATCTGTGGCACCCCTGCAGGAGAACCCCCTCTTTCAACCCTCGTAAGCATATCCAGTGTTTAATACCTGGAAAAGATTTGGAATTAAATTGCTCAGAGATCTTTATATAGACAATATCTTTGCATCCTTTGAACAATTACATTCCAAATTCAACCTCCCAGCTACACATTTCTTTCACTATCTTCAAATTAGAAACTTTGTTAAACAGAAACTGCCCGATTTTCCTCATCTCGTACCCTCCACCATGCTGGAAAAAATACTGCTCAATTTCGAGGAATTAAACACAATTTCCACATTTTATAAAATTTTATTAGAGTCCCTTCCTTTCAAAGATCCAAGAGGACAATGAGAAAAAGATCTCTTAATCAATATATAAGAAAAGGAGTGGAAGGTAGCATTGCAGAAAATTCACTCAAGCTCCATATGCGCAGAGCATAGAATTATTCAACTAAAAATTATATATCGAGCTCATCTGTCTCGCTTAAAACTGTCCAAAATGTTTCCAGGGCAAGATCCAACCTGAGAACGCTGCAACCAAGCTCCTGCCTCACTGGGTCACATGTTCTGGGTCTGCACCAAATTAACATCATTTTGGACCAAAATTTTTAAGTGCCTTTCAGACAGCCTTGGTGTCACAATCCCTCCTAACCCATTAACAGCTGTGTTTGGTGTTCTTCCAGATGGACTTGAAGTGGAGAAGGACAAGCAAACGGTGATTGCATTCACTACACTTTTGGCACGCAGACTTATTTTGTTAAATTGGAAGAATCCTAACTCTCCTCTGATAAGTCAGTGGGAAACCGATGTTTTATATTATTTGAAATTGGAAACAAAACAAATTCTCAATTAGAGGATCTGTACAAAATTTTTTCAAAACCCGGCAGGATCTGATCAATTCCTTTTTTTTTTTTTTTTTTTTTTTTTTTGCCCTATTAAAAAGCCCTAAGCAATTCTCCTTTGGCCATGCTCTCCTTCTCAAGGGTGGGGTTTGATTTGTCTTCAATTCTTTTTTCTATAAATTGATATATTTGTATGGAATGATTACAATAAAATTAATAAATAAAAAAAAAAAAAGTGGCCTTTTTGACATGAGCTGTGGACCCGCTATACCACAGTTATCAGAAAAGTTTAAAAGAGTTCAAACTTTTCAGTTTAAGCAAATGGAGATTAAGAGGAGGAATGACTAAAGTATTTAAAATCATGAAGGTAATTAAAGCAGTCGAGCTCTACTTGGCTGATAATTTAAAAAGAGTTCAACAAGAACAGGAGGACACAGTTGGAAAGTTAAGGGAAAATTTTACATAAACATCAGAAAATTTTTCTTCACACAGAGAACCACAGACATGTGGAATAAATTACCAGATAGTGTGGAGAGAAGGACTTTAGGGACCTTCAAAACTCGAGTTGATGTTGTATTAAAGAAACTAGGTGGATCAGATTAGCAGATTGGGATGACTTGCCAGTTCTCAGAAATTTGTTTGTAAAAGTTTCCAATTTCTGTTTACACAAAGGAAAGTAACTTTGCAAGGCTCTCTCTCTCTTTGTTTACTTTACTGCTCTGTATGAGAAGGGGGTCTCTGGCCATTAGACTCACAGTACATCAAGGCAACTCATGTACTCTTAATTTAAGAAACAGAATAATAAATTTACAATGTGTTGATAAACACAAGGATTACTTAAATTTGATCACTGATTATTTCTTGACAGTGAAGAAAGGACGCAGACAGATGAGACTTACAAACATATCACAGAAGAGATTGCTTCTTTACTTGCTGTTTAGAGTTCGAATTTGCCTTGGCTCAGATAAACAGTTTTATCATACCAGAGCCTTAAAGATGATTTCTGATGTTATGTGGAGTTGTTGCTGTTGTTCCAGGTTCAAATGGTCCTTTTCTGTCTTCAGAGTTCACTCATCATCTTTGCTATCTGTTTCTTCATGGTGTGCTGTGACTCTCTTTTTCAATTCACTGTCAGGGTAGGTACTGAAACTCCCGTCTTGTAATAATGGCTCTTTTTAAGTCTTGCCAGACTGCTCAGGGACTAGAACAGAGGTTGGGAAGAGTGGCTCTTAGTCAGTTCAGGGCGTCCATGTCCAAGGCTCTATGGTAGAGGAGCTTCCAGGTCAAAGAAAGTTTGTGAACTGTTTGCTCTGCACAGTGTGGTCGGCTTCTCACAGCAAAAGGGAGCAAATTGTTAGCATTCAGCCCACAAAGAGAAGGCATTGTCTGCTTCTTGGCTCCCCAGAGAGAACATATCCTCCGTCTTCGTCCACCAAAAGAGACAGAAGAGGTGAATTAAGCTACATTTAAAGGAGGGTGTAGCCCCTGGGAGTTGAATTAAAGCCCCTTCTAGTTGCAGATCCAGGGCCTGCTTATAGGCTCGTTATTTTTTCCCTCACAAACAGGCAGGTTCAGTTCTCGGTTACAAGCCTAAGATGAAAGTCAATTTGGGCGTTGATTTGTTTGATGGACACTCTGAAAAGCTGCAGCCTCAACTCTGATTTACACCTTTGTGTTTAGATGAAGTACTGGGCTGATAACTGGTATGAGCTGTGCTTCAGCCATTCATTCAGGATTACAGGGTGAGCAGGTGCAGCTGACTTTCTGTATCCTTATTAAATCTTCTGTCTTAACAGGTTTTGAGTGTCACTAAAAATCCTATTAAAATGGTGATGCCCACTTTGACCTGCACAGTCATGGAGTATCTGGTGATGTGACATAAACACTTGATGTGTGGCCTGTGCAGCTCCCCCTCCTAGGCCAGGTGTGGCAGGTGGTCCGTGTGCCTCAGTGACCCTGTATGATGTCTGGAGATTTGTGCTGCTGACCAGAACTATAAAGCGTAATTGTGACATTGGTGACCAGTATTTTGATTGTTTTTTAAATTGTGCTTATTTGTGACGAGCAAGACAGCATTTTTCATAGTTTTGTAGAAAAAAAATTAGTAAATTGTGCACGATGGTGAAATGTTAAGTCCCTGTGTTTTGATCACATCGTGTATTTAGGACTCTCCTTTCACTGGATATGCTAGGCCTTACATCCGTCTTATTTTGTGTGTCTTGTTGCCTTTGTTCGTTGGACATTACACCTGGGCATGGGTGCCACACATTTTATTGTTATATATGTATTTAGTAATGTTTGTCTAATTGTTAGTTTCTTTTTGAAGAATATGAGAAAATAAAGCAATTTTGTTATGACATTTTTTTTTCTTTCTGATGTTACTCTATATCATTTTAATTTAATCTTTTTGCCTTTGTTAATTTCCTTAACAAGCAGTGGAGCAGTGAGATAAGCATTTTGTGTTGCCTGTGCAGTTTTACCACTCCTCAGGTTGGCATGACTGGTCTGCTTCAGTGGTCCTCCCAGTGATGTTGTGTGGAGATTTGTGCTCATGACTGGGTGAGTCTAAGAGGAGGTGGCAGACAAAGAACAATCCATGAATGGCCCTCTCGCTCATCTTGATCCATTCACACAACTTGTAGAGATTGAATTCCCCAACAGCAAAGCTTGCACAGTGGCATTCAAAAGTTCAGGCACCCTGGGCAAAATTTCTGTTACTATAACCAGCTAAGTAAGAAAAAGATGACCTGATCACCAAAAGGCATAAAGCTGAACATGACAAATTTCTTTAATATTTTAAGCAAGATTACTTTTTATTTCCATCATTTACCTTTTTAAAATAATGAAAAGGTAAAAGGGCATGAAGGAAAAGTGTGGGCACCTGCATGGTCCTTACTTAGTAACACCCCGTTTGGCACGGATCACAGCCTGTAAACACTTTTTGTGGCCCACTAAGAGTCTTTCAATTTATTGCAACAGTGTTGTCTCTTTAGAACGTACTAACTGTCAATTCCTGTCCATTCTTTTCTTTCTCCAAGTCACCAATCACCACACAATCGGCTCTGTAATAGATGTCAAGCCATCTGTAAGCTTAGAATGCCGATTCTTCAAAACTTTTAAGGAACATTGAAATACCTTTGCAGTACATGTTTAATTATTCTATCCATCCAGGGTCACGCCAATCCCAGCAAGAATACAGCACGAGGCAAGAACATAGCTAGCGCTGCGACACCGTGTCCTCACATATTAAATTATTGGCATGGAGCTGGACAGTTTAACATCTGTGGCAGAGCGAAGGGCGCTCAGCAGGCTCCTATCAATTATGGAGAATCCACTGCATCCACTTAATAGTATCATCTCCAGACAGAAGAGCAGCTTCAGCGACAGACTGCTGTCACTGTCCTGTTCCACTGACAGATTGAGGAGATCGTTTCTCCCCCAAACTATGCGACTCTTTAATTCCATCCGGGGGGGTAAATGTTAACATTCAACATTATACATAGTTATTGTCTGTTCTTCACCTGCATTGTTATCATTCTTTAATTTAATATTATTTATTGTATCAGTATGCTGCTGCTGAAGAAGGTGAATTTCCCATTGGGATTAATAAAGTATCTATCTATCTATCTATCTATCTATCTATCTATCTATCTATCTATCTATCTATCTATCTATCTATCTATCTATCTATCTATCTATCTATCTATCTATCTATCTATCTATCTATCTATCTATCTATCTATCTATCTATCTATCTATCTATCTATCTATCTATCTATCTATCTATCTATCTATCTATCTATTAACAATATATATTATTTAAATGATGTTAAAATATTATCTGTATAATATCTTCTTTCGGCTGCTCCCGTTAGGGATCACCACAGTGGATCATCTTCTTCCGTATCTTTCTGTCCTCTGTATCTTGCTCTGTTACACCCATCACCTGCATGTCCTCTCTCACCACATCTATAAACCTTCTCTTAGGCCTTCCTCTTTACCTCATGCCTGGCAGGTCTATCCTTAACATCCTTCTCCCAATATACCCAGCATCTCTCCTCTGCACATGTCCAAACCAGCGCAATCTCGCCTCTCTGACTTTGTCTCCCAACCTTCCAACTTGAGCTGATCCTCTAATGCCCTCATTTCTAATCCTGTCCATCCTCATCACACCCAATGCAAATCTTAGCATCTTTAACTCTGCTACCTCCAGTTCTGTCTCCTACTTTCTGGTCAGTGCCACCGTCTCCATCCCATATAACATAGCTGGTCTCACTTCCGTCCTGTAGACCTTCCCTTTCACTCTTCCTGATACCCGTCTGTCACAAATTACTCCTGACAATCTTCTCCACCCACCCATTCTACCTTGCCTTCACTCTCCTTCTTTTCACCTCTCTTCCACAATCCCCATTACTCTGTACTGTTGATCCCAAGTATTTCAACTCCTCCAGCTTTGCCAACTCTACTCCCTGAATCTTCACCGTTCCACTGACCTCCCTCTCATTCACACACATGTATTCTGTCTTGTTCCTACTGACCTTCATTCCTCTCCTCTCTAGAGCATATCTCCACCTCTCCAGGGTTTTGGCAACCTTCTCCCTACTATCGCTGCAGATTACAATGTCATCAGCAAACATCATAGTCCACGGGGACTCCTGTCTAATCTCATCTGTCAACGTGTCCATCACCATTGCAAATAAAAATCCCTGATGTAATCCCACCTCCACCTTGAATGCATCCGTCACTCCTCCCACAGACCTCACCACTGTCACACTTCCCTCGTACATTTCCTGTTTAACTCTTACGTACTTCTCTGCCACTCCCGACTTCCTCATACAATACCACAACTCCTCACGAGGCACCCTGTCATATGCTTTCTCCAGGTCCACAAAGACACAATGCAACTCCTTCTGGCCTTCTCTAAACTTCTCCATCAACACCCTCAGAGCAAACATTGCATCTGTGGTGCTCTTTCTTGTCATGAAACCATCCTGCTGCTCACTAGTCATCACCTCATTTCTTAACCTAGCTTCCACTGCTCTTTCCCATAACTTCATGCTGTGGCTCATCAATTTTATCCCCCTGTAGTTACGACAGTCCTGCACATTCCCCTTATTCTTAAATATCAGGCACCAGTACACTTCTTCTCCACTCCTCAGGCATCCTCTAATTTTCTAAGATTCCATTTAACAATCTGGTTAAAAACTTCACTGCCATCTTTCCTAAACACCTCCATGCTTCCACAGGTATGTCATCTGGACCAACGCCTTTTCCATTCTTCATCCTCTTCATAGCTGTATAATGTAATAAACATATTTTGCTGCATTTCATCTTAAAAATGATATTGTCATCATATGTAAATAAGTGCTTTATAAAGTGGCTCAGGTTGTGCAATATTATAACTGTATTGCAAATTTACAGTGAGGTGATTGTACTTATAAGTACAAACAGTTCTACAAGGTGAACTTGAACTTATTGAGTGAGTTTAGAGCTCTTGGGATGAAACTGTTTTTGAACTGCAATGTCCCTACAGGAAAGGCGCTGAAGCGTTTGCCGTATGAGAGAAGTTCAAATAGACAGAATGGCTGAGGCAGCATGTGCTTGATGCTGTATCCCGATAATTCTCTTTCCGATCAGCTGCTGTAGAGCTGTGCTTCCACACTCAGATGCAGTGGGATGAATACTTGAGAGTAACAACACTAAGGCTACTATGGTATTTGGAATAGTTTGGCCATTCCGGGAACCATTATATTGTTACAGGTTAATTACAATCAGATGCCTTAAATTAATTAACAATATGTGGTTTATTTCAGTGTATTTGATAAAGCCGCGTCAGGGATGTGGATCTAAAAAAGAAAAGAAAACCACACTGGAACAAAAGCACTACATTGACGCTGGGTGCTACCAGTTTGCAAAACCAAGCGGGTAACTTGCGTACGCCAAGGATTTAGCTGGCGTGAAAATGTGCGTGGCTTTACACCAAGTTTAGTTTTTATACACCACGACGTGATCGTGGAAACGGGAGTATGCAACATTTTTGTGCATACACACCATTTATACATGAGGCCCCAGGCATCCAATGACCACCTTCCTGCAACACCTCCTGGTATGACGGAAGTGCTGCTAAACAGGACCCTCCTGGTGGTGGTAATTGGCTCCAGCAAGATTGAGCTTCCATGGTTCAAACCTGTGGTCCCATTGCAAGCCAAGGGGGCTGCCCTCTATCGGTCTGGGGGAGACAGTATCCAGAATAAGCCCTCTCCCCCGTCTTTCTGTGCTGAAGGCATCACTGCTGGGAATGGGCCCAGGCAGTCTGTCACACCACATATTGTCGTTAATGTTCAGATCAAGGAACTGAGAGAGCCATGACAAAACATTAAGCTTGGGCCTTTGTGAATTCTGGGGTGCAGTTCTGATCATTATCCTTTTGTAGAAGCTGTACTCTTTTCATTTTTAGCTTTTATAGATGGTGTGATGTTTGCTTCAGAATTTTCTAATATTTAATTGAATCCATTCTTCCCTCTACCAGTGAACAGTTCCCGGTGCTCCTGGCTTCAACACAAGCCTGAAACGTGATTGGTCTTCTCCCATCCTTAACAGTGAGAGACGTTTTCTTGTCATGGAATTCTGTGCACTTTTTCCTCCAAACACACCTTTGCACATTTGGCCAAAACAATATTTTTTGACTTCATCAGTTCACGTAGCTTAGTTCCAAAATGCATCAGGCTTGTTTAGATGTTCATCTACAACCTTTAAATTTTGTGGTGAGGAAATGCTTCTTTTTATGGCTCTTCCTTGGAGGTCATATTTCTGGTGGTGTTGCTGCACAGTAGAACAGTGCATCACCACTCCAGAGTCTGACTACAAAAGACCACCAGGAAGCTTTAAGACACAGGGGTTTAGATTTGCCATTCTAGCAATGCTATGAGCAGTTGTCTTGGAAAGTTGTCTTGGTCTTCCTGACCTCAACTTGATTTCCACCATTGCTGTTAACTGCCATCTCTTAATAACGTTACCAACGGAGGAGGTGGCTACTTGGAAACTCTTTGACATCTTCTATAGTTTTTTCCTGCTTTGTGACTATAAATTATTTTATTCCCCAGAGTGTTAGATAACTGCTTAGAGGAGCCCATGGCTGCTGATTGCTGGGACAAGGATTCCTTGGCCTTGGCCATTCCTAATGATGATTGTAAACAAGCCAAAGACCTAAGGAGCTAATTAGGGTCTGACATCTTGGGGAAAAAAGATATCTGAGACCTCCGATCTCTTGGGGTGCACAAACATTTCTGGGGTACTCCTTTTTTCACTCTACAAATCAAAAATAAGACACAAATCTTGATTAAAATGCAGAAAAGAATGTTTTATCTTTAACTTTATGGCATTTGGATATTGACTTAACTATTCACAGTAACAGTTATTTTCATCAGGTGGGTCCCTACACATTTGCATGTCACTGTGTATGAGATGTCATGAAAGTGTTCATCTTGGTAATGCTACGTCTGAAAAGGATCATCTGCTTGTCAGAGTATATCGTGCATCCAAGTGAAGAATTAAATGACGGAACCCTTAATTTTCTACTATAGAAAATGGTGGTGTATCTAAAATGATAAATTGCAATTATTTTTGAGGGATTTTTTCGTCCTGTCCTGATCATATGTCTGGTTCTTTTCATACAGTGCCATTATTGACAGCTAAGACACATTTGTTTCCTTAGCGGTTTTCTTGCTTTTGCTGCTTTGCTGAAAGTCGATGTGCTCAGCTGTGTGTTGTACCTAAATGTTTCTCATCAAAGTAGTTGCAGCAAATGTCTTTGCTTTAAATACACCACAACTAACAAATAACTTTTTCATTTTAAACTTTATATATAAAATTCCTATCACATTTCAGATACTTTATTTCCTTTTTTTTCTTGTAATCATTCCATACAAATAGATCAATTTTTACAAAAAGTAGGATAGAAAACAAATCAACCCCCACCCCTGAGAAAGAGAGCATGGCCAACGGAGTAAAACTTAAAGCTTGTGAAAAAATACATAAATTGATTAGTTTAATAGGTGGAAAAAGATAAATGGAGATGAAAAAGAAATGGGAAGAGAGTTACTTCCTCAGTGCTTTAAGAGCTTATTCTAAAATATTTTTGATTAGATCCTGCCAGGTTTTGAAAAAGTTCTGCACAGATCCTCTAACTGAGAATTTGATTTTTTCCAATTTCAAATAATATAAAACATCAGTATCCCACTGACTTAAAAGAGGAGAGTTAGGATTCTTCCAGTTTAGCAAAATAAGTTTGCGTGCCAATAGTGTAGTGAAGGCAATCACAGTTTGTTTCTCCTTCTCCACTTTAAGCTCCTCTGTGAGCCCACCAAACACAGCTGTTAATGGGTTAGGAGGGATTGTGACACCAAGGCTGTCTGAAAGGCACTTAAAAATGTTTGTCCAGAAGGATGTTAATTTGGTGCAGGCCCATAACATGTGACCCAGTGAGGCTGGAACTTGATTGCAGCGTTCACAGGTTGGATCTTGCCCTGGAAACATTTTGGACAGTTTTAAGCGAGACAGATGTGCTCGATATATAATTTTGAGTTGAATAAATGTATGCTTTGCACATATGGAGCTTGAGTGAATTCTCTGCATTGCTACCTTCCACTCCTTGTGTGATATGTTGAGTGAGAGATCTTTTTCCCATTGTCCTCTTGGATCTTTGAAAGGGAGGCACTGTAAAATAATTTTATATATTGTAGAAATGCTGTCTGAGTCCTCGAAACTAAGCAATATTTTTTCCAGCATAGAGGAGGGTGCGAGATGAGGTAAATCGGGCAGGTTCTGTTTAACAAAGTTTCTGATTTGAAGATTGTGAAAGAAATGTGTTGCTGGAAAGTTAAATTTGGAATGTAATTGTTCATAGGATGCAAAGATGTTGTCTATATAAAGATCTCTAAGCAATTTAATCCCAAATATTTTCCATATATTAAAAACTGCATATGTTTGCGAGGGTTGAAAAAGGTTTTTCTCATGCAGAGGTGCCACAGATAAGATTCTCCATCTTAAAATGCTTCCTACATTGGTTCCATATTAGTGAGTGAAGCACAACTGGGTTATTGGTATATTGGCAATAACTTGCATTTATTAGGACACAAAGCAGGGAATATAAAGAAGTACTGCAGGATTTTATTTCTATTGCGGACCAAGCCTGTGTATGTTCATCCATTTGTGTCCATGTTCAGGTTTTTATAGCTTGTATGTTTGCTGCCCAGTAATAAAACTGAAAGTTAGGTAGAGCCATGCCACCTTCTGCTTTAGGTCTTTGCAGGGTCGCTCTTTGGATACGTGGTTGTTTTGAGTTCCAAATATTTGAGGTTATGGTTGAATATCATTGCTTAAAAAATGATTTATTGATGTATATTGGAATATTTTGATATAAAAATAAAAGCTTAGGAAGGATATTCATCTTAACAACATTAATTCTTCCAGCTAGAGTGAGATGAAGGGTTGCCCATCTTTGCAAGTCTTGCATAATTTTTCCATACAGATGGTAAAATTTTGTTGATAAGTGCTTTATGTTTACTTGTGATATTTATCCCTAGGTATTTAAACTGATCTGCAATGATAAAAGGAAAGGTGTCCAATCTAATATTGTATGCTTGAGAATTCACTGGAAAGAGCACACTTTCATTCAAATTAATTCTGAGACCAGAGATCTTTTGAAATTCTGTAAGTGCTGTTAAGACTGCATGCACAGTATTTTGTGGGTATGATATATACAGTACCATATTATCTGCATTATAGAGAAATTTTCTGTTCTAGTCCTTCTCTGATGATCCCCTTTATCTGGTAAGCACTTTGACAGTGAACTGCCAGTGGTTCAATGGCTATTGCAAATAGCAATGGTGACAAGGGGCATCCTTACCTGGTACCACGTTCTAGTCTAAAGTAGGCTGATCAAATGTTGTTAATACAAACTGAAGCTTCTGGATTGGTATATAGTAGTTTGAGCCATGCACAAATGTTGGGGCCAAACCCAAATTTCTCTGGGTAATAATAATATCTCTGGGGTGTTTGACTTTGCTGGTGAATATATTACATTAAACAGGCGTTGAAGATTGAAAGCTAAATGTCGGCCTTTAATAAATCCAGTTTGATCTTGTGATATTAACGAAGGCAGCACTTTCTCCATCCTTCTAGCTAGAATTTTTGAAAGTATCTTAACATCATTATTCAAAAGTGAAATTGGCCTGTATGATGCACACTGTAATAAGTCCTTATTTTGTTTAGGGAAGACAGTGATTAATGCTTGGTGAAACGTTTGAGGTAGAATTTGATTGTCTCTGGCTTCTGTAAATGTTGCTAATAAGAGGGGAGCTAGCTGAGTGGAGAATCTATACTAATAAATGGCAAAGCCCTCACTGACTCACTCATCACTAATTCTACAACCTCCCGTGTAGGTAGAAGACTGAAATTTGGCAGGCTCATTCCTTACCGCTTACTTACAAAAGTTAAGCAGGTTTCATTTTGAAATTCTATGCGTAATGGTCATAACGGTCGACAACGTCCGTCATGTTAAACTTTCATATTTATGGCCCCATCTTCACGAAATTTGGTAGGCGGCTTCCCTGCGCTAACTGAAACCGATGTACGTACTTATTTCGGAAGTTGTGAGAAAACATTAAAAAGGAGGTGTGTCAGATGTCATCGTACATTTTCTGATGCAGCTAGATAGAAACAACTTCGTGACACTACCGCCAAATACTCGCAGAAAAATCCACAAGATCATAGACACGCTGTCGATAAATACTCGCAGGCAAATCCACAAGTTCATAGAGGTTCTGTTTCTAGGTACAATCCCAATAATGAAAAGCGGCTCATACGAAAACAACAAAACAGTACACATTGGATCCAAGGATGTTGACTGTGAGTATTGTCAAGCTCATAGGTGGAAATGTGAGTCTCCTGGTTTGTGCTGTAATGGTGGTAAAGTCTCTCTCACTCCTTTACATAAGCTTCCTGACCTTCTTGAGGGCCTGTTAAATGGCGAACATCCTCAAAGTGAGCATTTCTTGAACAACAGTCGAAAGTATAACAGTGCATTTCAAATGACGTCATTTGGTGCTAACCAAAACGTTGAGGGAAATTTTATGCCTTCATTTAAAGTCCAGGGACAAGTGTATCACTTGATGGGCAGTCTTTTACCTATGCCAACTGAAGAACACAAATTTTTGCTACTTTATTTCGTCCCGGACGATGAAAAGGAAACACAAATGCGGTGCGCTAATAGGCCGTCCGTCGCTCCGGTCTCTTCATTCCCTTCCTTGCTTTGCCACAGTGTTCACGTCTCCCTGCTGATACCTGCAGCCTTTTTATTTAATCCACGGCTTCTCCGCTGTTTTATTGTTTGTTTATAACGATTATAGTTATTGTGTAGGTATTTTAGACTTAGTTTACATTGTTCAGGTACGCATTTCCTTTATTGTTCCAACCGTACCCCCATTAACATGTCTATCGAGGTGATCACCATCGATCAAACAACTGTCACTTACCGAGTGGTTTCCATGCCCGGAAATGGCGCCTGCCTTCTCCATTCTCTGTGTTACATATTGCACGGCCATATCAGGCTCACTCTTGATATCCGGAGGAAGATTGTGTCTTATGTATTGAATGACTGGGACAGGTTCAAGGTGTGGACTGATGACGGTACAGGAGATAATTATACTACACACGAGCACTATAAGAGTGAAATGCTTAACCCCTTCACCTATGGTTCTGCATGTCAGTTGATGGCGGCCGCTGAATTGTTCTGTTGTCGATCCTCCAGGCACTCCTGAGCATAATCTAATTTTGAAGGTTGGGGCACCAATAATGTTACTGAGAAACTTACAGCCACTGAAACTTTGTAACAGCACAAGACTTCAGGTCATGTGTCTGCAAAAGAACCTAATTGAGGCAACTATGTTTACTGGCAGTGGCTCAGGGGAGAGAGTTTTTATTCCTCGCATCCCCGTTATACTCTCTGATCTCCCATTTCAATTCAAACACCTCCAATTTCCAGTAAGGCTCTGCTTCGCAATGACAATTAATAAGTCTCAGGGACAGACCCTGCAACAGGTTGGCATTGATTTGAGGCAAGATTGCCTTTCACATGGCCAACTATACGTTGCATGCTCAAGAGTAAGCTCAGCACACAGCTTGGTCATATTACAACCGGAGGGGCGAACTGACAACGTGGTATACAGAGAGATCCTTAGCAAATAATTATTTGTATATTTTCCCTCAGTTTAAAAAGGTTTGCTTTTCTTCTTAATAAAAATTTTAAGGCAGTACTTCACCGCTGCAAAGCGCAGGTATTTTGCTAGTTTCTTATAAAATTCTACAGGGTAGCCATCAGAGCCTGCTGCTTTCCCGCTCTGAAGTGACTTTATAGCATCTAGTATTTCTGATAGCGCCAGAGGTTTATCCAATTCCTCTGCACTGAGAGTATCTATTTGTGGTATCTGTAATGTATCCATAAATGCATTAGATTGTGTGTTGTCTTCTTTAAGATATTTCCAAACAGCAGTTATTATCTTCATCAGTTTCCACGCTGTGCACTCTGTCAGTCTCCTCAGCTTAACATATTCCATGTCATGAAATCGGTAGACCAGTCAACCAACTACAAGCTGATTTCACAATAAACAGCAAAAACTGGCCACTTTTAATTCAAGACTGATTAATTTGTGTAACACTAATGTTTAATTCAGTTGTAATTCTTTTTTATAGCACTCTTCATTGAGTTCAGGCTTGGACTGCTTGATGTTTGCAGCCATAACAGAGATAATAATTACATACATGAACACACACATTGGATCAAATTGACAGTAAAACCTGGCAAATTTTAGCTTAGTCAACATAAATAAGTCCTGATAGTAGATACCCTTAAACATTATAATGGTGAGTATAAATGTCACCAGCGTGTCACAAAGGTTACCAGTCCTGGTGTCACCTGGCACTCCCCTGTAGAGCTGAAACACCAACAGCTGCACTCTTCCTTGGTTTTCTCATCTTCTAATGTTTCTCCGAGGTCAATGCAGCTTCTGTTGGCCTGTGCACTGAGGCGTCACTTATCAATTGCTCTTATGCTTTGGTGAATGAAAGAAGAAATTTTGTTGTTTGTTTTGGTGTCAAGTGGTTTTAGTTCAAGTGTGGATAAATGCCAGGACACATTCTAATTATTGAAGGTGCACTTTTCATACTTGGCATGGCATTCTGTTTTATATAGTACCCTCCATAATGGCTGACGCAATGAAACATTCTTCTTGCATTTACTCCTTTAACTAGCAAAATACCCGTGCTTCGCAGCAGAGAAGTAGTGTGTTAAAGAGGTTATGAAAAAGAAAAGGAAACACTTTAAAAATAACATAACATGATTGTCAATGTAATTGTGTTGTCATTGTTATGAGTGTTGCTGTCTTTTATATATATATATATATATATATATATATATATATATATATATATATATATATATATAATATACACACACACACACAAACATATATATACATATACATATATACATATATACACATATCTACATATATATGTGGATGTGTATATGTATATATATATGTACATATATATATATATGCACATGTCAATATATATATACACATACATACACACACACATATACATATATACATATACACATACATACATACATACATACATATACATACATACATACATACACACACACACACACACACACACACATATATATATATATATATATATATATATATATATATATACACACAGACACATATATATACATATATATTTACATATCTACATATATACACATATCTACATATATATATACACATCTACATATATATACACATATATATATATATATATATATATATATATATATATATATATATATATACATATCTACATATATATATACACATATATATACATATCTACATATATCTAGACATACCTATATATACATACATACATTGACATATATATATATATAATATATATCAAAATACCCGCGCTTCGCAGCGTCGAAGTACTGCTTTAAAATTTTTATTAAGAAGAAAAGTAAACCTTTTTAAACTGAGGGAAAATTAATCACTAATTATTTGTTAAGGATCTCTCTGTATACCACGTTGTCAGTTCGCCTGTCCGGTTGTAATATGACTAAGCTGTGTGCTGAGCTTACTGTTGAGCATGCAACGTACAGTTGGCCATGTGAAAAGCAGTCCTGCCTCAAATCAATGCCAACGTTTTGTAAGTTCTGTCCCTGAGACTTATTAATTGTCATTGTGAAGCAGAGCCTTAGTGGAAATTGAAGGCGTTTGAATTGAAATGGGAGATCAGAGGGTATAACGGGGATGCGAGGAATAAAAACTCTCTCCCCTGAGCCACCGCCAGTAAAAATAGTTGCCTCAATGAGGTTCTTTTGCAGACACGTGACCTGAAGTCTCGTGCCGTCACAAAGTTTCAGTGGCTGTACGCAAATCCACAATCGTTTCATATTGTTTTCTTACCTTATCAATTGTGTAATGTGTTTTTAGAACAGGTTTGATTCATCGAAGTGATCACTCCTGCTGCGTTCAGTCACTTCACGTGAGCCGCTCTCTTGTGTGATGTTGCGATGTCCACGGGTTTATTTAATGTTAGCTAAGACCCGGTTGTTAAAAGTTTCTCGCTACGGCAATTTTAACTCTGTTACAAAGTGATCCAAACTGTCGTTTATACCTCGTGTCTTCTCATTAAACTTGTATCTCGTGAATATGGCATTGCAAACGGCAGCGGGTCAGTTCACGTGCTTACATGGGAGGCGTGATGACGCGATACATTTTGATATATATCAAAATACCTGCGCTTCGCAGCAGCGAAGTACTGCTTTAAAATTTTTATTAAGAAGAAAAGTAAACCTTTTTAAACTGAGGGAAAATGAATCAATAATTATTTGTTAAGGATCTCTTTGTATACCACGTTGTCAGTTCGCCCCTCCGGTTGTAATATGACCAAGCTGTGTGCTGAGCTTACTCTTGAGCATGAAATCTAACGTGGTTTGTGCCCTTCAGAATGAAAACAGTTTGCATTTACCTTTTTAATAAAAGGCGAGCTTTTAAGCCTGAGAAATCACCCCATAAATGTACACGTTTAATTGCACATGTGTTAATATGTATGCTTACACAGTATTAAAAGACACTCAACAATTAACGTCATTTACCTTTGTTCCCGCGTTTGATAAAAGGTGAGCTTTTAAGCCTGAGAAATCACCCCGTAAATGCACACGTTGAATTGCACGTGTTAATATGTATGCTTTCACAGTATTAAAAGACACTCAACAATTAACGCCATTTACCTTCGTTCCCGCGTTTGACTCGTGCTGTAAATCTCTTCCTTGTTTTCAGTTCACGTGATTACGTAGGAGGCGTGATGACGCGATACGTGACTCCTCTTCCTCCATTAGAGTATATGGACAAAAAACAGGTTCCAGTTATGACCATTACGCATAGAATTTCAAATTGAAACCTGCCAAACTTTTGTAAGTAAGCTGTAAGGAATGAGCCTGCCAAATTTCAGCCTTCTACCTACACGGGAAGTTGGAGAATTAGTGATGAGTCAGTCAGTCAGTCAGTGAGGGCTTTGCCTTTTATTAGTATAGATCCACCGTTTAAAACTACAAATTAAATAATTCAGATGTAATTAAAGTACACATTACTGATTTTCATTTAAGGGGATTTGCAAACATTTCAGTCACACCTTGTAGAAATTATGACACTTTTTCTGAATCGTCCTCCCATTTCAGGGCACCGTAATGTTTGGGACAATTGGTGCCAGAGGTGTTTGTGATTCCTCAGGTGTGTTTCATTGCTTTAGTCTTGCAGGCCTAAGAAACCTCAGCTTACTTCTACCTACAGACCACCTTTGGTGTCTGTAGTTGCCATTGTTCAACATAAGGGCAAGAGCTGTGCCAATGAAAGTCAAAGAAGCTGGAAAACAATAATGAAATCATTAGAAACATCGGAAAACCTTAAGATTACCCAATTCAACTGTCTGGGATATCAATAACAAGAAAGAACACACTGGTGAGATCAGTAATCATAAAGGGACTTGTAGGCCAAGTAAGACCACCACTGCTGAAGACAGCAGACGTTGCTGCAGATTTAATTTTGATCAGGAGTTGCATACCCTGATGGTAACGATATTTCATGTTATCTCTCTACCGTCTTAAGTATACCATCCCATACAGATGGCATTGCGTGGCTCAGGGTGACTGAGAGATTCCACACCAGTCAGGCAGTTCACACTGAAAAGCTGTCATCGCCGAATAACCCACAGCTGTTCAGACCTGTAAGAGAAAAGGGATTGTGTGATTTCTGTATGGTGGTCTCTGTAATGAAGGCTGCAGTTCAGTACACACTTCAAAGAGGATGACAGTAGGGAGTCTAAATCAGCTAAGTCATCATCATGAGCCAAAATGTCATTGTGATACATCAAAACTCACTTCTTGTGTAGCCTGTCAAACATCAGAATGTAAAATGTGTAATGAATCCTCACAGGTGGCGCAGTGGTAGTGCTGCTGCTTTGCAGTAAGGAGACTGTGGAAGATTGTGGGTTCGCTTCCCGGTCCCTCCCTGTGTGGATAGCGCTTTGAGTACTGAGAAAAGCGCTATATAAATGTAATGAATTATTATTATTATTATTAAATGAGATTTTCTATTCAGTTCTTTGTTTTCCCACCTGGAGTTGTTAAAATGCCAACACAAATAAAGTCTGCATGGAACTTACAAATGCTCAAAACTTGAGGGAACTTTGAGCCAATTTAAATGGCAAGTTCTACTTTTATAAATCCTAACTTTTGCATAAGAAAGAGCTTTCATATATGTGGCCGAGCATAAGGAAGTTTTATACATGTGGCCCTAGTGAGAAGTTGTAATAGAGAAGGTAAAATTAACAAATTAAGTGTGTTTTCCAAGTACAATAAAAGTTTTATAATTGCTTATGCTGATCAAAGGTTGTTCCTAATTTCAGCCATTATGTATTTAATGTGAGTTAATGTTGATAATAAGGCAGCGAATTGAAAATAAACACATTTTTTTTCCTTTTTGTTTTAAATTTTACACAGGAAAGAAAAATCACTGCAGTGTGGAATGTGGCAGAGAATTCTCTAACAGGAGTGCTCTTCAGAAACACACGACAGTTCACACCGGAGAGAAAACATACATCTGTAATGAATGTGGTAAACAGTTTTCACAAAAAGGCAATCTTCAGATACACACGAGAGTTCACACTGGAGAGAAGCCATATTGCTGTAATGAATGTGGCAAACAGTTTTCACAAATGAGCAGTCTTCACAAACACAGTAGAATTCACACTGGAGAGAAGCCATATTGCTGTAATCAATGTGGTAAGCAGTTTTCACGAAAAGGCAGTCTTCAGATACACACGAGAGTTCACACTGGAGAGAAGCCATATTGCTGTAATCAATGTGGTAAACAGTTTTCACGAAAAGGCCATCTTCAGAAACACATGAAAGTTCACACCAGACAGAAGCCATATTGCTGTAATAAATGTGGTAAACAGTTTTCAGAGATGACCAGTCTACAGAAACACACGAGAGTTCACACTAAAGAGAAGCCATATTGCTGTAATGAATGTGGTAAGCAGTTTTCACGAAAAGACGATTTTCAGATACACACGAGAGTTCACACCGGAGAGAAGCCATATTGCTGTAATGAATGTGGTAAGCAGTTTTCACGAAAAGGCCATCTTCAGATACACATGAGAGTTCACACAGGAGAGAAGCCATATTGCTGTAACCAATGTGGTAAGCAGTTTTCACAAAAAGGCCATCTTCAGATACACACGAGAGTTCACACTGGAGAGAAGCCATATTGCTGTAATGAATGTGGTAAGCAGTTTTCACAAAAAGGTGATCTTCAGATACACATGAGAGTTCACACTGGAGAGAAGCCGTATTGCTGTAATGAATGTGGTAAGCAGTTTTCACGAAAAGGCGATCTTCAGATTCACACGAGAGTTCACACCGGAGAGAAGCCATGTTGCTGTAAGGAATGTGGTAAACAGTTTTCACAGATGGACAGTCTACAGAAACACACAAGAGTTCACAACAGAATAAATACTGTAGCAGTTCGCAAATCAGTCCAGAAAAACAAGAACCCTTCAGGACTCAAGAGTGAGGTTCAGTCCTGTCCTGAAAAGTAAGCAAATTAAACTATTGTCAACAAATTAATCTCAAAGAGAAGCCATATTGCTGTTTGGAATGTGGCAAACAAATCTGTCAGAGCAGTACACTTCAGAGACGCACCAGAATTCCCACAGGAGAGAAGTACAACTGAACTGTCCTGACTAAAGAGTGAGGTTCACTCCTGCTTGGACAGTAAGCACATGTAACGACTCAAATCCATCCTAGTTAGTGTTGTGTCAAAAACAAATCAACATGGAGGAGAAATAGAAGTTTATATCCTTTTTCCTTTTCCAGAAACAAAATAAAGAACAAGGCGTCATACAAACGGCTTCTCACCAAAGCCCCTACAGCCTCCACCATGTGCCTAGCTCTGTTTTCATAACATACGTATTAAGTATAGAACTATTTACAATATATTATACACATTTCATCAGAAAAAAAAAATGCTTTACAATATACATAGCCTCACACAATAAATAATAGTTCAAATTGGAATCTTCTGGGCCACAAAAAATTCAGACTGGGTGCCAACTCCAGAAGTGGGCTTTCTTGGAGAAGATCTACACCGGGGGCTATCAACCCTTTGTCATGGCATACCACCCCAAAAATATAAATGTTCTGAAATACCTGCATTTTATTTTGGTGTTAAATTGTTAATTTCTGAACTGTTGTTATGTTAAACTAAAGGTAGAATTTCTTTTTTCACCCAGACAATGTTCTTTCCGAGAGCTTTTCTCAGGTACTAGTAATGTTCACCTGTCAAAGACTTGTGTTAGAGTGAATTTCAAAAGGATTTGATATGTTAGGACTGATAGGCACTGGCAGTGTGTCACCATGAGGAGGTCACTTCAGCTGTCTGTGCTAATACTGGAAAAGCAAAAGAAATGCCAGCAATTGTGTCTCAAATGTTGTAAGTCACCTCAGCATCAGTAAATATTATTATTATCATTATTATTATAATTATTATTGTCAAAAAGTTTAGTAAAGTCACGCCTTTGGATCAGAAGGGGTTTCCTGTTCCCGAGAGACTTTGCATTCCAATGTTTTGGTTTACCTACAGTGTGCTTACTTTATTGTTGTGTTTTGTTTGTTTCTTTGAATAAATTACAATCACCTGTCTGTCATCTCCAGTCATCTGACGGTGACTCCTGCACTTGGCTTTCTGTTGGCCAAACTCTGTGAATTAGCACATTTTCCAGAGGACCGTGAAACCCCTCTTTTACACGGTCTTTTGAGCCGAAAGCTAAACTGCCCAACCCAAGAGCAAAATTGACAAGGCAGTGTGTGCGGAGGAGCCTAACCTCATCTCTAGTGCACTGGACATCTATGTAGAAGAGAACATCTGAGCTGTCATCTCCACATTCAGCCAAACCCCAACTCACACACTGCAGACCACCCATCTGTGGGCGCCGCTACGGCCTTTCAGACAACGGGCTCAGTGCACTAAGCTTGAAGTGCTCGGCCGAGGCTGCTGACAGACGAGGATTCCATCTCACCGTTTGGACTGGGATGTGAGATTCTGTCCTTCCAGAGGTAACGTGTTGTCCATCACGAGCTCCAAGCAGAGCGCAGATAGCAAACTGAGAAATGCAGTGAAGTAACCGATCAGTTAAATCACATCATGGCAGCAACACATGCAGTGTGCCTACAGCTTTACTACGACCCTTTGTTTTTTCCCCCATCGAGACAAGTGAAGAAAAGAAACGCGCTGAACTGGAGATTAGGATTTTGTAAGTAATGAGCAATGTAATGAATTTAATTTAAGTAACGTTTCCCAGCACTGGTCGCTTGTGAACTTTTGTTTTTGTATCTGGGATATCATCACTTAAATAATTGGTGGAAATAAACTGAAGTCTGCTTAAGCAACTGGCTAAATAAATAGGCAGAAACATAATAATGTTTTATTTGTTTTTAAAGATAATTATTGACATAACCAATCAAAGTTCCAACTAAGTTGCATTGTTGTGTGGCACAGAAGTATTAATTAATTAATCCTACTTTGAGCCATTCACTAATTAGTGTTGTACTGTTTGTTCATTTGTTTCTGTTACACAAAACTGTTCAATAAAGAAACCAAAATAATTTAATATACAGAGGCAACTGATTATTAAAACTCTTTTGTATTAGAAAGTAATCAAGTTATTTCTCCTTTAAAGAAAAATATTAATTTGCTTGAAGGAAATATGACAAATTGCAATTAATACATAGTAACCTTTGATTACAAATTTGACCTGAGAGATAAATTGCAATTGAATTTTTAATCAGTTGTCCTCCTGTAAACACATAATTTAGAACCATTACTATTCTGTCCCCGAATGCCGTATTAGTGAGGCTTCTCTCCCAAGACCCAGTCCGTATGGAGTGTGCGTTGCCCCACTGGTTGTAGTGAACGTGGACAGATAGTTTTACTCACCAAGAAGTCAAGCCTGAGAATCCGTATACTTTAATGTAGATGTCTTGCAAGAAGTTGTACAAGTATTAGGACGTGAAAACCATTGATAACTTGAAGGTAAAAGGACAATAATTTCCTTAACCTACAATACAATATGGTGGAAGTTAAAGTAAAGACTAAAGCAGTGCCAATAGCAAAAAGGAAGCTAGGGACATACCAACATGTATTAATTAAATAGGGGTGGAAGTAGGAATGTAACAAACAGTCTGATAATATTAACACAGGCTGCTGTAGCTTCACAATTACAAATGATGAAAATCATAATATTTGTGTACAATATATAGCGCCATTTCTTGCTCTATGAAGTCTCCACAGAAGCAGAGGGCCATCGAAGCCACTAAGGGCCCCCAAGCTGCAAGTTCAGCCTCAGTGTATTTGGGGAGTATGAACATCACCTGTCTGTGTGTAGCCAGCTAAGCCCCATCATGTGTTTAATGAAGCACTTACAATATGCTTAAAAATTAAACATTTGATTTAAACAAAACTCTGCTGCAGTGGCAGGAAAGATTTGGCTTGTGTTTGTGGGGTAATTAATTCAAAATCAATGATTATCACCATAGACATATATAGATAGACGCCACCACATTCACTGTGTTTCCCAGTCGACACGATACATCAGTGCATTCGCCATATTGCGAGTGTCAAAAGTGCCATTTAAACTAATACAGGTAGACGTGAAAACCGGGTGTTCTGATGAAAAAACAGTAACGTTTAAAACAGTATCGTTTACATGCAACAGATTTTGGCGAGTTTATACACTAATATTGGCAATTATTAAATAATAGTAATAATTATTATTATTATATAATTCCTCCCATACAAGTAACATTTCTCAGACTGCCTTCTTCCATCTCTGAAACATTTCTACACTTTGTCCTGTTCTTAATTACCAGAAGTATTGGTTAATGCCCGAGTCACCTCACGTATAGATTATTGCAATGCTATTCTATCTGGCATCCCACAAAAACGTATCCATCGCTTACAATTTCTTCAGAATTCTGCTACCAGGATAATAACCTGCTGTTCTAAATCCACTGAACATATTACACCTCTTCTCTCTCAACTTCACTGGCTCCCTGTTCACTACAGAATACAATACTAAATACCGCTCTTAACGTTTAAAGCTCTTCACAACCTCACTGATCCCCTACAGACTTGCACTCCTCTCGTCACTCAGATCCTCATCTGCAGCTCGACTTTCTGTACCACATGTCAGACTCAGTGCTATGGGAGCTCAAGTGTCTCATTGTGCTCCTCAACTCGGGAATTCTCTTCCCTCTCATATTCATCAGCTTGATTCAATAACACATTTTAAAACTGCCCTCAAAACTTCATTCTCCATGGCCTCCCCAAACTCCTCCCACGCCCAAGTTTTTGCCTTAGCAACCACCGAAGCCGCATTCCGCTTGGCCTGCCGGTACCTATCAGCTGCCTCCAGATTCCCACAGGACAAAAGGGACCGGTAGGATTCCTTTTTCAGCTTGACAGCATCCCTCACCGCCAGTGTCCACCAGCGGATTCGGGGATTGCCGCCACGACAGGCACCGACCACCTTACGGCCACAGCTCCGGTCAGCCGCCTCAACAATAGAGACACGGAACATGGCCCATTCGGACTCAATGTCCCCCACCTCCCTCGGGACGTGGTTGAAGTTCTGCCGGAGGTGGGAGTTGAAGCTACTTCTGACAGGGGGCTCTGCCAGACGTTCCCAGCAGACCCTCACAACACGTTTGGGCCTACCAGGCCTGACCGGCATCCTCCCCCACCATCGAAGCTAACTCAACACCAGGTGGTGATCAGTTGACAGCTCCGTCCCTCTCTTCTCCCGAGTGTCCAAGACGTGGCCGCAAGTCCGACGACACGACCACAAAGTCGATCATCGAACTGAGGCCTAGGGTGTCCTGGTGCCAAGTGCACATATGAACACCACTATGCTTGAACATGGTGTTCGTTATGGACAATCCGTGACGAGCACAGAAGTCCAATAACAAAACACCACTCGGGTTCAGATCGGGGGGTCCATTCCTCCCAATCACGCCCTTCCAGGTCTCACTGTCATTGCCCACGTGAGCATTGAAGTCTCCCAGCAGTACGAGGGAGTCCCCTGAAGGTATGACCTCTAGCACCCCCTCCAGGGACTCCAAAAAGGGTGGGTACTCCAAACTGCTGTTCGGCACATATGCACAAACAACAGTTAGGGCCCGTCCCCCCACCCGAAGGCGGAGGGAGGCTACCCTCTCGTCCACCGGGGTAAACCCCAATGTACAGGCTCCAAGTCGGGGGGCAATAAGTATATCCATACCCGCTCGGCGCCTCTCACCGGGGGCAACTCCAGAGTGGTAGAGAGTCCAGCCCCTTTCAAGGAGATTGGTTCCAGAGTCCAAGCTGTGCGTCGAGGTGAACCCGGACATATCTAGCCGGAACCTCTCAACCTCACGCACTAGCTCAGGCTCCTTCCCCTTCAGAGAGGTGACATTCCACGTCCCAAGAGCCAACTTCTGTACCCGAGGATCGGACCGCCAAGGTCCCCGCCTTCGGCCACCACCCAACTCACACTGCACCCGACCTCCTTGGCCCCTCCCATAGGTGGTGAGCCCATGGGAAGGGGGGTCCACATTGCCTCTTCGGGCTGTGCCTGGCCGAGCCCCATGGGTGCAGGCCCGGCCACCAGGCGCTCGCCATCGAGCCCCACCTCCAGGCCTGGCTCCAGAGTGGGGCCCCGGTGACCCGCGTCCAGGCAAGGGAAAACGCCGTCCAAATTTTTTATTCGTCATAGGAGGTTATGTTGAACCGCACTTTGTCTCATCCCTCACCTAGGACCAGTTTGCCTTGGGTGGCCCTACCAGGGGCATAAAGCCCCGGACAACAGAGCTCCTAGGATCATTGGGACACGCAAACCCCTCCACCACGATAAGGTGGCGGTTCGAGGAGGGGGAAGCAGAGCCTGGGGACTCGGAGGTGGGCTCCCCCATCTCTGGGACTGAGGTCACCGAGGTGGTCAAAAAACTCCTTGGTGCCAGGGCCCCGGGGGTGGATGAGATACGCCCGGAGTTCCTCAAGGCTCTGGATGTTGTAGGGCTGTCTTGGTTGACATGTCTCTGCAACATCGCATGGACATCAGGGACAGTGCCTCTGGATTGGCAGACCGGGGTGGTGGTCCCCCTCTTTAAGAAGGGGGATCACACTCCTCAGCCTCCCTGGAAAAGTCTATTCGGGGGTTCTGGAGAGGAGGGTCCATCGGATAGTCGAACCTCGGATTCAGGAGGAACAGTGTGGTTTTCGTCCTGGTCACGGAATAGTGGACCAGCTCTACACCCTTAGCAGAGTCCTGGAGGGTGCATGGGAGTTCGCCCAACCAGTCTACATGTGTTTTGTGGACTTGGAAAAGGCGTTTGACCATGTCCCTCGGGGAATCCTGTGGGGGGTGCTCCGGGAGTATGGGGTACCGGCCCCCCTGATAAGGGCTGTTCGGTCCCTGTACGATCGGTGCCAGAGCTTGGTCCACATTTCCGGCAGTAAGTCGAACCCGTTTCCAGTGAGAGTTGGACTCCGCCAGGGCTGCCCTTTGTCACCGATTCTCTTCATAACTTTTATGGACAGAATTTCTAGGCGCAGCCAGGGTGTTGAGGGGGTCTGGCTTGGTGGACTCAGGATTGGGTCACTGCTTTTTGCAGATGATGTTGTCCTGTTTGCTTCATCAGGCCATGATCTTCAGCTCTCTCTGGATCGGTTCACAGCTGAGTGTGAAGCAGCTGGGATGAGAATCAGCACCTCCAAATCCGAGACCATGGTCCTCAGCCGGAAAAGGGTGGAGTGCCCTCTCAGGGTTGGGAGCGAGATCCTGCCTCAAGTGGAGGAGTTCAAGTATCTTGGGGTCTTGTTCACGAGTGAGGGAAGAATGGAGCGTGAGATTGACAGGCGGATCGGTGCGGCGTCCGCAGTAATGCGGGCTCTGCATCGGTCTGTCGTGGTGAAAAAGGAGCTGAGCCGCCAGGCAAAGCTCTCAATTTACCAGTCGATCTATGTTCCTACCCTCACCTATGGTCATGAGCTATGGGTAGTGACCGAAAGAACGAGATTGCGAATACAAGTGGCTGAAATTAGTTTTCTCCACAGGGTGTCTGGGCTTTCCCATAAAGATAGGGTGAGAAGCTCAGTCATCCAGGAAGGGCTCAGAGTAGAGCCGCTGCTCTTCCGCATTGAGAGGAATCAGATGAGGTGGCTCCTGGACGCCTCCCTGGTGAGGTGTTCTGGGCACGTCTAACCGGGAGGAGGCCCCGGGGAAGACCCAGGACACGCTGGAGGGACTATGTCTCCCGGCTGGCCTGGGAACGTCTTGGAATTCTCCCGGAAGAGCTAGAAGAAGTGGCTGGGGAGAGGGAAGTCTGGGCATCTCTGCTCAAGCTGCTGCCTCCGCGACCCGACCTCGGATAAGCGGAAGAAAATGGATGGATGGATGGATCAAAACTATTCTTTTCAAACTGGCATACCAAATGTGGATTTTGCACTCTTACTCTCAGTTATCTTTGTTTGTTTACTAATTATTGTTTTTTGATTTATCATTCTCTTGTTTTAATTTTACAATACAATAGTTTATTTTTGTTTAGCCCAAAATCACACAGGAAGTGCCGCAATGGGCTTTAACAGGCCCTGCCTCTTGACAGCCCCCCAGCCTTGACTCTCTAAGAAGACGAGGAAAAACTCCCAAAAAAACCTTGTAGGGAAAAAATGGAAGAAACCTTAGGAAAGGCAGTTCAAAGAGAGACCCCTTTCCAGGTAGGCTGGGCGTGTAGTGGGTGTCAAGAGAAGGGGGTCAATACAATACAATACAGTACAGTACACAGAACAATTTCTCAATATAGTAAGACATAAAAAATATAAATTTTCGAAGTACAGAGCAGAATTTAACAGTAGATGATATATCCCATAATAAGATTTGGATTTGTGTAGAGTCCTGGAGACCTCATCCTTCAAGCTGCCTCCCCCATTTGGCCATTTCACGGCTGAAACAGTGCTGGGCCAGCCAATCCGATGAAAGGACCCCTCTTTCCCACGATTCCTGCGATCCTCCATCAGGGATGACTTTACGTTAGGCAGGCAAAACAATTTGGCCTACAAATTGGCTTAATAATTTCTGAAAACATTTCACTCATTCCTCTCTCAATCTCTCTCTCTCTCACACACACACACACACAATGTAGTTACTTAAATATATACAGAACAGGATCTAAAATCCTTGAAACAGAACTGTCTTCCATAGCCTTTTTCCGTGTGTTGCCACTCTGTAATTTGAGAGTATTCAGTCTGGCAATATGGTGGAGCCTTAGTTTGTTGAAGACAGACACAACTAAAGACATGAGCATAAAATGATGGTTGTCCATTTCAAACTGTGTTTCCTCAATGTGCTCCTTGAGAATAAACACATCATCTGAACCAATCTCAGCCCGAACAAACTGATTGATCAAACATACGCTGACAGCTTGTCCTAATGTCGACTGTATGATAACACGCTCAGCTACTTTTACCACCTTGACTGGACCCTCAGAAGGAATCATCAAACCTCCTTTGTTTTTTAAATGTGAGCGAGTGGTAGCTTTGATCATATGATGCCAGTACAGCATCTGTTACAAAACTAGCACGGCACACATCACAGGACAGCTTTCTCAAAATCTGTCAAACAACAAACCCTGAGATGTAAACAAGGGCATTTTCCATAAGGCCACCAAAGCAGGTTGGTAAGTAGCTATGGTCACAAACAATTGCAGGGATATTTGCAAAAGGGGGATGGAAGCTCTTCTGCTGCTGGTGTAGAAGACATCTCAACAGTAGACAGAGACACAGTCTCATCCTGTGCTGCCACATTTCCAGATTTGCTTGGAGAGGCACCACATCAAACCATGAGACGACGGAAAATGGCCTGGAACTGAGCAGCTGAAGGACTGCTATTCCAGCCCCCTAAAACACAGAAACAACACTTTTACAGATCTTTACTCAATTTCAGTTGAATTTCTTGAGAAAAGAAAAAAAAACTGCACTGCTAGTAACAGTTTGGCTTCATAAATTGTACAAAGTGATAGATTTACATGCTTGTCTGTCTGTCCGCACAAAGTTGATCAAACACAGCTGTCAGTCTGGGGATATTATAAAGACAATGCAATTACCATTGTAACACAGCACATGAATGCATAGTTTTGCTAGCTTAACTTGGCATAGCTAAAGTTAAGATTATAAAATGGGATTGTCTAATGGCCAAATATAACTAAAACAATTGTTCAGCCTTACCTATGAAATGTAATCCCCCCGAGATCTGGTTTGGAGCGTACAGCGGTTTGTACAAGCCCAAGCAGCACATGTGAGAGGCATCTTTATTCACTACTTCACTTCACAGCAGTGCCACTCGCAATATGACGGCGATGTTGATGTACAATGGTGCTGGTCATGAGGCGTCTAGTAATTCCATGTCTATGATCTGCACAGTCAGCAGCTGATTTGGTGAGAAGGGTCCGGCTGCAGGTCACAGACTTGGCCTTCCACAGTCCGCCCCACGACCGCCCACAGTCCATAGAGAGAGAAGGAGAAGAGCTGCTGTGGAGTTTTTCCAATTCAAAAAAAGAAAAGGAGCTGAAAACATTTTCCGCCACGGAACAATGGCACAACAGAACCAGGTATGGACTCACAGAATAAAAAGCTCAGTATATTTAAAGAGACTTTACATTCATTAAATAAAACTAATGAGATGTACGATTATGTACTGTATAGCGAATCCAAGTGTTCTCTGTTTATCGTCATTACTGACATATCCTATTTTTAAGCATATCATTTAAAATATTTTTTACCTCTTGAATTATTTCTTTTTAATATTTGCCATATTATTTCATCTATATTAACTTTTACACTTATTTATGAGATGTTATGTGGAGAATCTGCAATGTTAGTGTACAATATGAAAGGTATTTATGTTTATCGTCGTCATTAACGTTTGTTAAATATCTTATTTAAATTGATTGTTCTGTAGTTAAGTTAGCTATTTATAAAAGCACGATAGCGCTTTGGGCCAAATTAGTATTACAGATTATTTTTGTCTTGATTTCCACAGTCACATTTCTCCATAAAGGCAGAAAATATAAAACCAACTCTGACTACATTAATTAAATATCAAAACGAGTCCAAGTGCCCTCTTTGTAAAAAGCAAAAAGACCTCAGCATCCTGAGTCATGAAGGCCACATTGTCTAACAATACTGACGTTTAGATTTCTGAACTGGAACTTTTAAAAATACAGTTTAAAAAGCTGAGCTAATCCTGCATTTTCCGTTGGTTGGCAGGTTTTACTATTTACAGATGTAACACAGGGTGTGTCACCAGTCATCATTTCCATTGTTGTTTTTGTTTAAAAGTCATTGTGAACAGTTTACTGTATGTCAGTATTTAATATTTGTCTTTGATTCATTTTTTTTACCCTTGTATTAGGGCCTTCCAAGTCAGATGAATAGCCATGACTGTGGAATTGTCATGTTGATGGTGTGACCATTTCATATTGTAACTATCATTTTTTGTATGTCTATATTTAATGTTGTGTCCAGGTTTCCAAAGGACCATTTAATGGTGTCTCTGTATTTCATCCTTGAGGCCCCCCTTCAATTTTAATGAGGTGTCTCAACTTTAGTCCTCTCTTCTTTCATTGTAGTGTTTGTAGAGGGAGGATTATACCTGGATGTTGTTTCCCATTTTTGTCACCTTCTACAATTTGTGTTGGATATTTGTGTTCTGTTTCTTTTATTTTATTATATTTGTATTTTTTGTTAAATTTCAGCATACTGTCCCTAGTGGTTTTGATGTTCCACAAATGCCTACCTTTCAAAATCCAGATATTTTAAATGAATGTTTATAAAGGTTTGCATAAATGTTTTTGTAACATTAAACTCCTTTTAACAACGTGACTCTGCTCAGTCCTCTTTAGAATGACATGCTGGCTTTGAGGAAGTGCTGGTGTAGAATGTTACTTGAGAACTTCAGCCACAAGGGGTAAATGACATTTAAATTTCCTTTAATAACTCTAATTTAGTTCTGCGGTAATGTGGCAAATATACTTAGCCATATTGTAAATCAAAGACAAATAGTCAAAATGCTTACCATTATAAACTTAGTGCTTCTTTTTCAAATCACTGAAGTAACTGCTCACATCGGACTGAGCGAGCAAACGCCTTTCTAAATGAAGGCCAAGAACCAAATAAAAAATTAGAAGGTACAGAAATAATGGACAGCCAGGACAGGGTCATATATTGTGCTTATTCTTTTGGTTCTTTTTTTAACATTTCCTTAGGTAAATATTATTTTCTCTGTTTTCAGGTTTAGACTTTATTGAGCCATTAATGAGAAGACAGAAGATGAGTAAAGACTTGCACTACATCTGAAATGAACAAAAGTCTTGCTATTCTGTTCCATAGCACTGCGTTCTGCAGATTTCTGATCTTTACTTTTAGAAGAAACGTCAGCGTCCCTTCTCCAACATCCAGCACAGGGCACTGATGAGCAGGTTACAGACACCTCATTTTATAAACTTCCATAAGAAAGATAAATTCCATTTTGTTGATGCTGACTTACAATGCCTATGGTATAGTGAATAAAATGTATAAAAAGACTTAATGCTTGTCTCAGATGCCGATTGTTAATCGCTAACCAGTAGGAGTCAAAGCCCAAAAGACTAAAAGCCTGTTTTACATCTTCTGACAAACTGGAGCACTAGTACAACTCTTAAAGGCCTTAAAACATTTGAAATGCATTGTGTGCTGTGTTAATAATTGTGTGTGGTAAGAAACATTGAAGACTTGTAGAATCTGTGATCAAAAGCAGTAATGTTAATATGTTAATAATGTATAACAAATTCAGAATATACTGTTAATTATTTTTTTACTTATCGTACATTCCTTGTAAATGTGGAGGAAAAGGTTATAAGCTTTATAATGACCTTTTATTATTATTATTTTTTTTAATAAAACATATTACAGCAACACAGAATCCTTCAGCATTTTACCGAGGCAGAGAAGTGGTGTGCTGAGAACATTTGTGTGTTCAGGGGGCACATCTCACTCCCTTCATTACGGTCAATGGACAAAGACAACATCTGAGTTGCTATCTGAGTTTCCAGAAGAAGACGAGAGGTCTTTAGACCCTTCATCATCCTTTTTTCACATATGGAAGACATGCATCTGTTTCTAGATAATGTGAGAGGAAAAAGGAAAATGACTGTGTTTAGTGAGAAAATGTAACAAACATACATGGCCCTCATTGTTCAGTTACAACTTACAATTCTTGTTCTTTATTTTATATATTCTTTAACTTTTTTGTAATAAATGTTGCAAACCAACTTCATCTTTACAGTCCATTTTCTCAGATCTGCACTTTTTAGTGTTATGAATTAAAATAATGTTTTATAAAGCAGGGCAAGGCAATTTTTATTTTTAAAACACATTTACAACAGCAGCCAGAACTGAACCAAAGTGCTGTACAAGAAAGAGAAAAAGAAGCAGTTCAAATAACACTGCAAGAATAACCAACTACTACATAAAAGATAAACTCAAAATACACATACATACATATTTATAATCATGAAAGTAGAAGCAGCATTTTAGAAGAGAAAGAGAAATTGTGAAATCCTAATCTCCCCCACTCAAAAATTAGCCTTTTACCTTTAATGCATTTTAATTACAGTTGTCCCCAAATAAATTATATCAATATTTAAAAGAATACAAATGTGAAATCTTCAACAGCAAAAATATTAATAATTATAATAATAATGACCTTTTAACAATTAAATTTCCATATTATGTAAATCCAGCTTCAAAATAAACATAATAATAATACAGAGAAGAATTTCTCACAAAATGCAAGGAAGAACCATGCATATTTCACAAATGAAATTTATGTATTTATTATACAGCCATACCACATAAGTGAACTGTAGCCATACGCTTAAAAATAAAGGTGTAAAAATGGTTATTCCGAGTGATTCTGTATAGGAAAACCATTTTTAGTTTCCAAATCCACACAAAGATTCCAGAAAGAACTTGCTTCTTAGATCCATAAATTATTTATTTAAATAACTTCTGCAAAAAGCCAAACATCTCATTTGGACAAATAAAGATCTATCTATCTATCTATCTATCTATCTATCTATCTATCTATCTATCTATCTATCTATCTATCTATCTATCTATCTATCTTATAGTGCCTTTCCACTCTATACACAGTGGGGCAAAAAAGTATTTAGTCAGCCACCAATTGTGCAAGTTCTCCCACTTAAAAAGATGAGAGAGGCCTGTAATTTTCATCATAGGTATACCTCAACTATGAGAGACAAAATGAGAAAAAAAATTCCAGAAAATCACATTGTCTGATTTTTAAAGAATTTATTTGCAAATTATGGTGGAAAATAAGTATTAGGTCACCTACAAACAAGCAAGATTTCTGGCTCTCACAGACTTGTAACTTCTTCTGTAAGAGGCTCCTCTGTCCTCCACTCGTTACCTGTATTAATGGCACCTGTTTGAACTCGTTATCAATATAAAAGACACCTGTCCACAACCTCAAACAGTCACACTCCAAACTCCACTATGGCCAAGACCAAAGAGCTGTCAAAGAACACCAGAAACAAAATTGTAGACCTGCACCAGGCTGGGAAGACTGAATCTGCAATAGGTAAGCAGCTTGGTGTGAAGAAATCAACTGTGGGAGCAATTATTAGAAAATGGAAGACATACAAGACCTCTGATAATCTCCCTCGATCTGGGGCTCCACGCAAGATCTCACCCCGTGGGGTCAAAATGATCACAAGAACGGTGAGCAAAAATCCCAGAACCACACGGGGGGACCTAGTGAATGACCTTCAGAGAGCTGGGACCAAAGTAACAAAGGCTACCATCAGTAACACACTACGCCGCCAGGGACTCAAATCCTGCAGTGCCAGACGTGTCCCCCTGCTTAAGCCAGTACATGTGCAGGCCCATCTGAAGTTTGCTAGGGAGCATTTGGATGATCCAGAAGAGGATTGGGAGAATGTCATATGGTCAGATGAAACCAAAATAGAACTTTTTGGTAAAAACTCTACTCGTCGTGTTTGGAGGAGAAAGAATGCTGAGTTGCATCCAAAGAACACCATACCTACTGTAAAGGATGGAGGTGGAAACATCATGCTTTGGGGCTGTTTTTCTGCAAAGGGACCAGGACGACTGATCCGTGTAAAGGAAAGAATGAATGGGGCCATGTATCGTCAGATTTTGAGTGAAAACCTCCTTCCATCAGCAAGGGCATTGAAGATGAAACGTGGCTGGGTCTTTCAGCATGACAATGATCCCAAACACACCGCCCAGGTAATGAAGGAGTGGCTTCGTAAGAAGCATTTCAAGGTCCTGGAGTGGCCTAGCCAGTCTCCAGATCTCAACCCCATAGAAAATCTTTGGAGGGAGTTGAAAGTCCGTGTTGCTCAGCGATAGCCCCGAAACATCACTGCTCTAGAGGAGATCTGCATGGAGGAATGGGCCAAAATACCAGCAACAGTGTGTGAAAACCTTGTGAAGACTTACAGAAAACATTTGACCTCTATCATTGCCAACAAAGGGTATATAACAAAGTATTGAGATGAACTTTTGTTAGTGACCAAATACTTATTTTCCACCATAATTTGCAAATAAATTCTTCAAAAATCAGACAATGTGATTTTCTGGATTTTTTTTCTCATTTTGTCTCTCATAGTTGAGGTATACCTATGATGAAAATTACAGGCCTCTCTCATCTTTTTAAGTGGGAGAACTTGCACAATTGGTGGCTGACTAAATACTTTTTTGCCCCACTGTATCTATCTCACAAGCTCTATTAATAATTATAAATAGATGAAGTAGATATGTTGAATCCCAATGGCTTCCTGATTTTTAAAGGTCTCTCCCTTCATCCAGTAACCACAGGCTCAGTTCAGATTTTCCTGACCTCTCAGCCTAATGTTCTGTTTTGGCCTCACAGCGGCCTTTTTAAAGCCTAAAGAGCCCACTTCATATGTAAATGAATGAAATGTTCTTGGTCAAGCAGTGGTCTATGAGGAACCACACAACCCGTTAAAGTGCCATTATTATTAGTTTTAAGAGTGCCCAGTCCTATTAGTAAGTCTTTTATAAGATATTTCACTCTTCTTTGTACACAATGCTGGGGAGGTCTGAAAATTTAAAGTCCACCTTATGAGGAGGATTTAGGAGTCGTGGTGGACTCGACTCTTTCAACTGCCAGACGGTGTTCAGAAGCCAATAAGAAGGCTAACAGAATGTCAGGTTTTATAGCGCCTTGATGTGTGGAGTACACGTCCCAGGAGGTTCTGCTCCAGCTTTATAACACACTGGTGAGACCTCATCCGAAGTCCTGTGTTCTTCAACACAGTTATTCAAATACAAATTCAGTTGTGCCAGATTTTCAAACCAAGAAATTTAGCTGGGCCAGACATTTTCAGTGGCCAGTAAACAACAGAGAAATTTTAAAACAACACAAATGAATGTGCTGACAAACAAGTCATGTTTATTCATTGTTACCCTTTTAAATTTGGTCACATCTGACACAGTCACATTAAAAAGAGCATTAAAAACAATACAAATGCGATAACTGAATAGAATCTGAGGTAGTAGCAATACTGTTTGATTGTTCTGAAATTTAAAAATATAAACATCACCACCAATATCTAATCACCCATGGACAACTGCCTTTGTCCAAGAAGGTATTATAGTTACCAGGAGCAACTTCACACCATTGGAGAGAGGCCAGCTGTGCTTAACACGTGACTGGAAACTGCTGGTAGATATTGGCCAACAGTTGATGTTTCCTCCAGAGATTGACACTACTACCTTGAGACCTGACATGGTACTCTGGTCCCCTTCCTTAAGGAAGGGTTACATTATCGAGCTCACCGTACCCCGGGAGGATTCCGTGGATGAGGCATACGAGCAGAAATATCTATGTTATGCTGAGTTAGCAGCCCAATGGAAGTTTGATGCAGAGGGTTTGTGGCAACATCTACCATCAAACTACTAACAGACCTGGGAATTAGGGGCCAGAGCCAGCGCGCAGCTATTAAAGCTGCATCAGAGGCAGCGGAGAGAAGTAGCCAATGGCTTTGGATGAAGAGGAATGCCCCCTGCTGGGCCCCCCAAATAACAACCTTAGGCTGCCATACATAGGTTCATGAGATGTCAGTCATTTGACACCAAAGCAGCTCTCATGACTAATTGGGCAAGGGACACAAACTTAGGGCTGATCACCCTATAGCTGGCCGCCTCTGGTGAGGGTGTATAGTGTGAAAGGCCGAAACACCCCATGAGCCAGAGGAACACTACTGATGATGCATCCCAATATTCTACAAACTTCTCCAAGTCTACCATTCACCATTCACCGACAAGCATAACTGAACCTATTGTACGTGCTTGCACAAGGATAGTAACATCTCATTCTGTGTTTCGTAATCTGCTCACATCTGACCCAGGCGTATCTCAAAGTTCATAAAATCAAAAAAAGTCCACAATATCAGCAGTAACATTTGTTTCCCTTTTGAAATAAAATAAATATTTTAGTCACATATGACCCAGGCACATCACAGTGCATTTATCAGATTAGACAAGCACTGTCACTGCTTTCAAAGATCTCAGCTCACTAAGCCATGATAAGTGATAACAGCGACTAACACACGTGAATACAATGACTACTGCACTCTGAGGGGACACACAGGAGGTTCGTTTAAATCACCACCTGAGTGACTGGAATCCTACTGTGCCCATCCACCTACTGCTGCTGTTCATTGGTATCTGCGATTCACTTCACGTGGCTGAGTCCCACACACCGCCGGCTCCTATTCATTCCTCTCTGTGTATTCCTTTTATCGTTTCCTTCTCGAATCGCTGAACTTGAGTAGACGGCCATTCCACACGTACTGCACTTTAATTTCTGTCTTTGTTCCTCCTTTGTCACTCCGTGGCGTTCAGTACAAAGACAGTCATGGAGGTGGTGACCGGTTTAATAACATAAAGGTGGCGCTACGCATACATTGCATTCGGATCAAGTCTGAAGGACTGTGAAGGTACACAGAGGCCGTGAGTCCTAGCGCTACATGTTTGTTTATTTGGCGAAAACACATAACATTTTAAAATTTGAAATTGACAAATTATCAAGTATAATTATAATAATAATTCTTTACATTTACAAAGTGCTTTACTTACAACTCTCACTGCTTTACAAACTCTACACAAGGAGGTCCCAGGACATGAACCCATGATCTCCTTAATGTGCGTCAGCGGAGCTACCATTGTGCCACTTGTACTGGTGACCTGTACTACATAATATTGTGCCTGATAGTTTAAAATTACAAATACAGAATTTTCAAAATCAAAGAATATCAACCTTAAGTTGGACAGGTGGTCACAGTATCATAGACTACTAACCCCACCTCTAAACACAAAAACGCAATGCATTGTGGGTTGAATGTTGCTAGGCTACACAGACTGTTGTATTCATGTTCTGTACTATTGTAGGAATTTATGGAGGAATTTCTGAAGGCTTACAAAATGTGTCTTTCTCAGGTTTTTTCTCAGTTTCTGGTTGGACCACTGGCTGGGCAATCAGAGGTTGCTTCTGGACTGCAGGTGGCCAGCGGACTGCCATTTTAATACGTAGGGAGTGCAGTTTTGTTCTCCACGCTACATAAAGGACATAGCAGCTCTAGAAAAGATCCAGAGAAGAGCAACTCGGCTGATTGAGGGGTACAGGGGATGAGTTATGAGGAAAGATTAAAAGTGCTGAGCCTTTAGAGTTTAAACAAAAGAAGATTAAGAGGAGACCTGACTGAAGTGTTTAAAATGATGAAGGGAATTAGTCCAGTGGATCAAGACGGTGACTTTAAAATGAGTTCATCAAGAAGATGGGGACACACTTGGAAACTTGTTAAAGGTCAATGTCGCACCAACATTAGGAAGTTGTTCTTCACACAGAGAGCCACAGAGACATGGAATAAGAGACCAAGTAGTGTGGTGGGTAGGAGGACTTTAGGAACCTTCAGAACTCGACTCGATGTTAATTTAGAAGAATTCAGCAGATAGGACAGACAACCTTTGTTAAGCTGAATGGCCTGTTCTCATCTGGATTGTTCTGATGTTCCTGTGCTGTGTGACATCCTGCCAAAGCTGCAGCAGGCTGTCTGTGTGGACTCTTTAACTGGGTGGCATAAATGTTTGAGTAGCCGGTTGTTTATAATCACATTCCCTCATTTCATTTTCTTTTCCATTAGTGCTCAACATGAGTGCTTTATCAGTACTATGAAGTTCTCATGAGCCGGATGTGGAAACTGAACCTGTTTATAGCAAGACACATGTTGATGATGTTCATGGCACTTATTCACCTTTTCAGATCTTCTTCTGTAGCTATTCTCATTTTTATATGGGGTCTCTATTTTTGATTAGACTTCTCCAATGGAGGTTTCACTGTGATTTGTTATGACCAGTGCTTTATTGTAACATGCTATCTGTCAAGCCGTGCTGTTTAGGATTACTGCACATGCTCACAGCACAATTACTCCACATTTAATAACGTGTCGATAGAATCACGCTGCCTGAGTTTATAACAGTGATGTGTGACATTTGTCTGGAGTTTTTGTTCATTTTTATGAAGTGCTTGATGGAGTCTTTGAACCGTTTGCCTGGTGTTTGTGACCTGACATCCAGATATTCAGTGGTTTCCCAATCAGCAACATGTTTTTAAATCTGTGATTACTTGCTGTTATTCATATGATCCTTCAAATAACTGATTTACCACATGCATGCACCTTTATGCTTTCAAGCTGTGTTTTGTTAGGGGGTTTTCAAAATTGTTACAAATACAGCTATTGAGGCGTGTACAAAAAATAAAATAATAATCATAATACAAGTCTCTTCCTTATTTTATGGTGGATTTCTTTCAGCTGTTAAAGTTGCAGACACTGTGTGTGGTAGGAGACCACAGATCTGTCAGTTTGTGTTACAGTAGTACAGTTTGATAAAGCAGGATGAATCAATAAAACACCGAATGCCTTTCTTGATGCCAGCCCTTCTTATCCTAATCTTACATTTAACTTTTTTAACAGACTCTTAGTGCAGACCTCCAGAGCTCCACTCCATTGAGGAGGGTGTTACTTTATATTATACATCAGTGATGACACCCGGTTAAATTATGGTGAAGTTCAGGGTTGAGGGAGGATTTATCTGACTCAGGTCATGGTGACAAAACACTGTAATCCATTTGGCTGTCCAGTGACCTACTCAATCGCAGACCCCTTCAGCTGGACCCATTGTCACTACCCGATCTGCGCTGTCCGCCTGATCTGCACACATGTGTATTGAAAGTCTCCTTCATTACACAGTTTACGGTGCTGACCAATCTGTTTTACACAAGCATTAATAATTTATGGAGTGTGTGATATCATATCTGAGCTGATGTGACACACTGCACATGTGCTTAATGAAGAAAAGAAAATAAACTCCACTTTACGGCACGGCCCGATCTGAACTGAGCGTACCGATCCACCGCTCACAGGGCTGTATTGTCAGTTCAGTTCCACATTAGTTGACCATAATGAGAATATTATGGAAATACTTTGTTGTTCTGCCGAGATTCATCGTAGGCTGTGTCTTCAGGGCTTTATTAAAAAGGTTACTTTCCTAATTTTTATTACACAACAAAGAAAATTTACACATAAAAAGGATTAAAAAATAATACAGGGATGTTGTTGGATTCAAGCCCTTAATAGATTTTGGTGGCCCCATATATATCTACTTCAAAATATAAACAATTATAAACTGTAAAATAAAATGTTATTTTTGAAAATGAAAGAACATTTACAGTCAGATGAAAATAATGTCTTTTGTATCCTTCCACTTTATTTATATTTGAAAAGTGTTCTCTTACTTTTTTATGATTACAAAGTCTTTGATCAGATCCTCACTTTAAGGTGCTGATCATTCATTCAGATTGAGATGTCAGGGAGGCAACTGAAGATCTCGGCTGAAAGCAGTGGACTGTAAGAGAGAAATGAGAGAAGATCTGTGAGTCACCACCATTGAGGTGGTAGGAGAAGCCATGAGATGAAGTAACATTGACAAAGGAACAAATGTACAAGGGAAAGAAAAGTGAATCCAACACCAGTCCTTGAAGCACATCTGTAGAAATGTTCTGTCAAGAAGACAAGGAGTTAGACCAGGAGACAGGAAAGGATTGGTCCAAGAGGGAGGACTTGAACCTATTCAAAGCAGAGCTGCTTATTTCAATTTATTTAGGAGAAGAGATAAGCAGGGGGTGGTGAACCATAACAAAGGCTGATGAACGGGCAAGGAGGACGAGGACAGAGGAGGGAGAAGCAGCTCAAGCAGATCTAAGAGCATTTGTGACTGAAAGCAGTGGAGTCTCAGTAGAGGGACCCTTGGAGAATCCACACTGAAGTAGATCTAGTCGATTATAGTCAGAGAGAAATGAAGAGAGGTGTTAATGAACTATGAGTTCTAGGGTTTTGAACAGAAATGGCAGAATGGACACAGGATGGTAATTCTCAAGGGCAGATGGGACGAGAGAGGGTTTTTGAGCATAAGGATGAAATCAATGGAGATGTTACTGGGGGTCAGTGAGGCATTGAAAAGAGAAAAGATATAGCGGATCAAGGAAGGAGAAAAGAACTGTAGAAAGGTGTGAAGGAATGGGGTCCAGAGCATAGGGGTCTACAATGTCAGAGTCATTTACAGTAGTGAAGGATGAAAGAGGAGAACGACACAGAGGAGACTCAGAATATGTCTTTGGGGTCTTTTGAAAGAGAAGAAAGAAGAAAAATCATCAGGAGAGAATGACAAAGGTCTTGGAGCAGCAGGAGGACTTAAGAGAGACTTAAAGGTAGAGAAGAGGTGGTGAGCATTTCTTTCAGAGTATGCAATTAATAAGAATGTCTTTGCAGATACGACGGACCTATACTTATCCCTGATGGGAAGGAAGTTTCTTATTAGATAGATAGATAGATAGATAGATAGATAGATAGATAGATAGATAGATAGATAGATAGATAGATAGATAGATAGATAGATAGATAGATAGATAGATAGATAGATAGATAGATAGATAGATAGATAGATAGATAGATATTAATCCCAAGGGGAAATTCACATACTCCAGCAGCAGCATACTGATACAAAAAAACAATATTAAATAAGAGTAATAAAAATGCAGGTAAAAACAGACAATAACTTTGTATAATATTAATGTTTACTACATCCCCAGTAGAATTGATGAGTCGCATAATGTGGGGGAGGAATGATCTCCTCAGTCCGTCATTGGAGCAGGATGGTGACAGCAGTCGGTCGTTGAAGCTGCTCTTCTGTCTGGAGATGACACTGTTTAGTGGATGCAGTGGATTCTCCATGAGTGACAGGAGCCTGCTCAGCGCCCGTTGCTCCGCCACAGATGTCAAACTGTCCAGCTCCATGCCTACAATCGAGCCTGCCTTCCTCACCAGTTTGTCCAGGCGTGAGGCGTCCTTCTTCTTAATGCTGCCTCCCCAGCACACCACTGCATAGAAGAGGGTGTTCACCTCAACCGTCTGATAGAACATCTGCAGTATCTTATTGCAGATGTTGAAGGATGCCAGTCTTCTAAGGAAGTATAGCCGGCTCTGTCCTTTCTTACACAGAGCATCAGTATTGGAAGTCCAGTCCAATTTATCATCCAGCTGCACTCCCAGGTATTTATAGGTCTGCACCCTCTGCACACAGTCACCTCTGATGATCACGGGGTCCATGAGGGGTCTGGGCCTCCTAAATTCCACCACCAGCTCCTTGGTTTTGCTGGTGTTCAGCTCTAGGTGGTTTGAGTCGCACCATTTAACAAAGTCCTTGATGAGATTCCTATACTCCTCCTCCTGCCCACTCCTGATGCAGCCCATGATAGCAGTGTTGTCAGCGAACTTTTGCACATGGCAGGACTCCAACTTATATATAGCATAATGTACTTTCAATACATACATACATATATATATATATATATATATATATATATATATATATATATATATATATATATATATATATATATATATATATATATATATATATATATATATATATATATATGTATGTATATATAATTGGTTCCGTGCGGCACGGTGGCGCAGTGGTAGTGCTGCTGCCTCACAGTTAGGAGACCCGGGTTCGCTTCCCGGGTCCTCCCTGCGTGGAGTTTGCATGTTCTCCCCGTGTCTGCGTGGGTTTCCTCCAGGCGCTCTGGTTTCCTCCCACAGTCCAAAGACATGCAGGTTAGGTGGATTGGTGAGTCTACATTGGCCCTAGTGTGTACTTGGTGTGTGGGTGTGTTTGTGTGTGTCCTGCGGTGGGTTGGCACCCTGCCCAGGATTGGTTCCCTGCCTTGTGCCCTGTGTTGGCTGGGATTGGCGCCAGCAGACCCTCGTGACCCTGTGAAAATGCCATCAACAGACACTTGGACTTATATACATATACATATACATGTATACATAAAACATAGGAACTGGGGTGCAGAAAAATGGCAGCAGGTGCTCTGGACTGATGAGTCAAAATTTGAAATATTTGGCTGTAGCAGAAGGCAGTTTGTTCATCAAAGGGCTGGAGAGTGGTACAATAACGAATGTCTGCAGGCAACAGTGTAGTATGGTGGAGGTTCCTTGAACGTTTGGGACTGCATTTCTGCAAATATAGTTGGAGATTTGGTCAGGATTAATGGTGTTCTCAATGCTGAGAAATACAGGCAGATACTTATCCATCATGCAATACCATCAGGGAGGTGTATGATTGGCCCCAAATTTATTCTGCAGCAGGACAACGACCCCAAACATACAGCCAAAGTCATTAAGAACTATCTTCAGTGTAAAGAAAAACAAGAGGTCCTGGAAGTGATGGTATGGCCCCCACAGAGCCCTGATCTCAACATCATCGCGTGTGTCTGGGATTACATGAAGAGACAGAAGGATGTGAGGAAGCCTACATCCACAGAAGATCTGGGGTTAGCTTTCCAAGATGTTTGGAACAACCTACCAGCCGAGTTCCTTCAAAAACTGTGTGCAAGTCTACCTAGAAGAATTGATGCTGTTTTGAAGGCAAAGGGTGATCACACCAAATATTGATTTGATTTAGATTTCTCTTTTGTTCATTCACTGCATTTTGTTGATTGATGAAAATAAATGATTAACACTTCCATTTTTGAAAGCATTCTTTGTTTACAGCATTTTTTCACACCTGCCTAAACCTAAACACGAAGAACTTTACTAAATTTTACAAGAACTATTTACAGGAAATCTTACTGTAATTAAAAAAAAAAAAAAACTCAGTTCATGATCACAAAAACAAACGGCCCAGTGACAGCCCCAGACAAACGCAGCTTCTCCGGTGACATTATTGGTTTAATAGGCTCCTATAAGGCAGCAGGACACTGAGCCACCCAGCCTCTCTCCAGCTACAGCGTATTCGCGCTCAACTGGCACGTGACCCGAAATCGGAGACGGCTGACGTCATTCAATGCGACGGGTCCTGAAGCCACACTGCCACCGTCTCAAGGCTGTTGTTGATTGAGGCAGAAGTGTGAACGACTTCAGAAATAATCTCATCGGCAAGAGGCAGGCAGTAAGTACTTTGGAGATGCGCTTTATGGACGTGTGAGTTTTCATTCGCTCCATTAGAATCACCGCGCGCGGCGAGTTCGTGTTCGTTAGCCCTCCGCTGAACTTTGCTCGTGTGAATCCTCCTGTGGTCACCCGCGTGCCATTGCTGTTCATTCGTATCAGCAGTTCACTTCACGTGGCTGAATCTCAAATTTTATCGTAGCACCCAGTCACACCGCTGGCGCCTGTTCATTCCCCTCCGAGTGTCCTTTTGTCGTTTCCTTCGCGAATCGCCGGCATCGAGCAGACGGCCATTTCACACGTAAGACGCTTTGCTTTCTGCCTTTGTTTCTCTTGTCACTCCGCGGCGCTCAGTTCTGATAGTTGTGGGGTTGGTGACCGACCGGACATTGAAAGAGCGGTGAGGAGTCCCTCGGGCAACTGTGTGTTACTGCCTTACAATTCTGTCAGAATGAATTTGAATCTCAGCCTGTTTTTTAAGTCTCTATGCAGTTTCCATGTCTGCTCTTTTATTCTTATTTTCTTCACTTCTCTAAAGATGCTCAGGCTTAGTGGCCTGGCAAGTCTGACTTGTCTTGGTGTGGTTGTGGACTTGAATGTGAGTGTACCCTATGATGGTCTATAGCTGGCTCCTGCCCCGTACAGGTACTTTGGTTTTCTTCCTATACCCCAATAACTTCTGTTTGTTTTTGTTTTACACTGGACCAGGGTGGTGAGGTGGGCTGTGTGGGTCATCTCTTTGTGCCACTCTTAGGTGAACTGTCAGGACTGCCATCCCTCTTCTGCAGAAGACCCACTTTCATTTAATTAGAGTATTCATGAAGGTCAATAATGAGCCACTTTTACTCTGGTACACCCACCCCCCTGCTCCTTTAGGGTTACCCATAGCAAACTGGTCCGTCAGAACCACAAATGGAGCGTTAAGAAAGACTGAGGCACACAAGGCCTCCACCATGCCAATCTCACAATACTGGGAGGTGCTGCTGTTTAATAGGAGTTTATTAATGTGTTAAGTACTAAAATATCTGTGATGTGTGCAGAGTGTACTTAAACAAGATGAAGCTGATAAACTTGAAATTTGTTTCAAAGTTGTTTATAACGACAGTTGTTTTGAAAAATATTTTTGTCCTGGAGCATGTCAGATTTGCCAACCACAGTTGCTGATCTCATCACCTAACCACATTAATTTAAACGACCATTCAGCAGAGTCGTGCTCAGCCCTGTTTCTAACAGCCAATAGCATGCTGCTGATGTCGCCTGCGGTGTACAAAGGGTTAACAGCTGTAGCTCTTCAGCAGCAATCTTCACCCTTTATTTTATTTTATTTTATTTTTTCCCCTTTTGTTTTCTTATCTGAGACATGAAACAACAGAAAGAGGAGCATCTCTTATTTTTGTTAGGTTCTAAACCTGCAGTTTCTTACTCCTCTTCACTTAACTCTATGCCTTCTACTTCAGAGAAACATTCACTGGTTGTCTGCTCTCCTGCACACACAGTCTGCCGCTAAGACTAAAAACAAAATCAAACCTGTTTAAATTTATCTTAGTGAGTCGCAGGCTAGTTGAAGTCAGACATTGAGTGTCTCACATTAGGCGGCCATCTTTACAGGGACACACCACCAACTGCCTCAATCTCGCTAAGATTATTTAAATGAAGGCTGTGACTTGAATAATGGTTTTGGATTTTGTAAGCTTGGGGCAGTTTCACATTAGACAAGTTGACCAGCGATTTTAAGTTCCTCCTTCATATGCCCCTGTTTTTTAACATAATCCTGAGGCCTAACTTGTATAAACCTTCCTTAACATTAACTATTAACAAAATTCTGGGACCCTAACACTATTGAATGTTCAATCAAAGTAGTGAATACTGTTGACACACAACTGTGCAAGATGGCCTCCTTCTTCTTCTTCTAACCAGATAAGAGCTGAGGGTGTGGTGACTCCTCGGCTGGGCGTTTCTTTCCATTGTAGATAAAGAAGAGGAGATAGTTAGCAGCAGCACTCCCTCTCATCCTGGGGTGTATTTCTCATCTGAACAAATCTCTGCCGGTGATCCCTAGTCACACATGTGTGACGACAGGTCATTTTCTAATTCTGGATTTATACACAAACAATAACAAGGTGTCTTTACTTTTGTAAGAAACATCTAAAACAGTTAAATAAATGCTGCTTAACAGGAGCTCTGAAGTAAAGGATAAATGTTGAACTGACAAGTTTGATTTCACACTGGAAGCTTCAAAGCTGGTAAAAAGAAGGGGCAGATTTAGAAAATTAAAGCACGACAAGCTTGTAACATTTGATTTTTGATTTAATTTAACTATTCTGTTAAATATTGCTCTTTGGTAATATTTTTTAACCAGCTAATGATGCAAATTTATATCTTGAAACTCCCACCAAGATTGTAAACCCTACCTTGTGCTATTGCACTGGAGGATCTCCATCCCCGCCCCACATTACATTTCAAGGCTTGCATTATATTTTGAGATTTAGGAATACCAGTACTTCTTTAATATATTGGATGAATAGGATTTCTGTGTTTGCTGTGGTATCAAAGGGTATCCAACATTGTAAAATTGTGTTATATTAGTATATCACATACAAAAGTTTTAATATCATAACATCCCTAATATCAACAGATGGTGCCGAGTCATAATGGTGTGTCGTAAAGGCATGAGACACTCCCTGAGACTGTTTCATATCTGGTCACCTGGTATGAAGATTGATTACTTACTCTGCCCATGTGGTCTTGGTGAATAACTTGACTTGGCTTCTTTCTTAACTGATGAGGACATAGAAAAATGGGACTTAAATGTGTTGCATTTGTATTGCACTTCTGAATTAAGTAAACCCTGTGTTCTTTTTCTGTGTATAGAAGATGCCAAAAATGTATCCAGCTGGCAGGAAGAGTTTACAGAAAGAATGTCAACGTGAAGAGGATGTCTCTGAAAAGAAGAACAAAAGAAAGGGTAGGACTAACATTCAGAGACCCCGCAAAATTATAAACCGTATCAAGGTGAAAGACTGTAATCCTCAATATATGGGCCCAGATGAAGAATTAAACAGATTGGGCTCCAGTTTGGGCAGACGCTGCTACTTGAAGGACAGTAATGCCCACAAGCCATCAGAATCCTCGAAGACTAACACAGTGAGGCCCGAGAAGAAATTGTGTCCAAATCAAACTGGAAAAGGTATGTGCTAAAATAAAATAAGGCAGTTATGATTCACTTGAAGGGTGCTTTCTTGCATTTTCACTCTGCTTAGAAACAAAGTCTTCTTTAAAAAATACGGGTTTCATTTTTAAAGTATAAAGAACAGAAACAATTAATCCTGTGGACTGGAATGAGGAGGCCTGGCTGAGTTGTTCTTACAGTTTTTTCAGTTCACAGTTTCCTTGGTTTGGGTTGTATCTCTTTTTAATAATAATCACTAGCTTAATGTCTTTATTATGAAGAAAACCTTTTAATAGATTTTAGACAAATTAAAGAGAAGTCAAAGAAAAGTCAAATCTGTTTGTTTTTAGGTTTCTTTAAAGAAACCCTTTCAAACAATAATGTATTGCCTTTTTACTTTCTCCATATGTAGTATTGTGGATTAGACATGTCACCCATTTGACTGTTCAATAAATTTGCATAATTTAGACCTCTCTGAATGAAAGTGTTTCACGTCTGCCTGTGTGCAAGAATCTCTGTGCATCAGTGGAGTGCAAAACCTGTGAATGGATAAACCAGTCCTGTTCACATTTATCATTATATATTCTGAAATTGCAAAGACTTTGTGAATGTGAAGAAAATCGGTTCATTGCTAATAAAGAGCAATTAAAAGTCAAGACTACAGCTGTTTAAGACTAAAACAAGCAATAAGGGTTCAAAATCTTAATGAGCAAGACAACTAAAGTGAAGCAGAAGTGTTACTTGAGCAATAAGAGTTTCTTATTAAGCAACTGGGTTGGAACAAAAACCTGCAGCCACTGCGGCCCTCCAGGACTGAATCTGCCCACCCCTGGTGTAGGTGATATCAGAGCTCGACAAATAATGCAAAAACAAACTTTAACTATAGGAAGACTGTTCAGTTAGTACAGCCTACATGACTGTATGCCACTCAGTAAAGGCATTTAGTGTTAGGAATTATTACTTTTTTTTTAAATAGCTAAGGCAAACTGCGAAAATTCAAAACAATTTATTTAGACGAACAGTCCATCCACCAAAAAGCCATGGATGAGTTCATCGCTTCGCTCGCCAACCCCTGTGTTTGGTTTACCGGATATACAATACAATTTATTTTTTGTATAGCCCAAAATCACACAAGAAGTGCCGCAATGGGCTTTAACAGGCCCTGCCTCTTGACAGCCCCCCAGCCTTGACCCTCTAAGAAGACCAGAAAAAACTCCCATTTTTTCCCTACAAGGGTTTTTTGTTTTGGAAGAAACCTTGGGAAAGGCAGTTCAAAGAGAGACCCCTTTCCAGGTAGGTTGGGCGTGCAGTGGGTGTCAAAAAGAATGGGGTCAATACAATACAGTACAATACATAGAACAGAATAAATCCTCAATACGGTATAAAAATAAAAATTCTAGAATTACGGAGTAGAATTTCACATTAGATGATATCACATAATATGATTTGGATTTGTTTTAAGTCCTGGAGACCTCATTCATCAAGCTGCCTCCCCCATTTTGCCATTCCACATCTGAAATAGCGCTAATCCAATGAAAGGACCCTTCATTCTCACGTCCACATTCATCAGGGATGACTTTACCTTAGGCAGGCAATCTACAATTTAAAGAGATTATTTTCTTGTGAATTGTTACATATGCATTATTTTCACTTTTATTTTAAAACCTTTTGAAAAAACAATACTTGTTTCTTTATTTCCTGCCCCGCGTGTGTTTACATGTCTTTCTTCCCAGACGTATAATACTGCTCGTGTTGTGAAGGGTGTTGCAGCTGAACGTACGCTAAGGATATGCCTTTGGATCATTTGCTGTCTTTTTGCTGCTTGCTAGCTGCCTCTTCTGCCTGTCGCATGTCGTTGTTTTAAGAGCTCCGAGCACATGATGCTTGCCTGCCAAAAGCAATCCAACAACTGCTAGCTTAGAGGTCTGTTGACTTGTTTTAAATGATAGCTCACTGCCTGGTCTCGCGTGACGTTGTAAAAGCAATACCTGTCTTTTATTTCTGGCCCCGGGCGTGTTTGAATTCTTTCTTGCAGGATGTGTAACGCTGCTCATGTTCGTTTGGGGTAGCTGCTGTCGCTTTGCCCTTCGATCTTTTTAAAGCCTGTACAGCCGCTGTCCGATTTGCTACGGCCCTGCGACAATCTCTTGGCACCAAGTCTCATGTTTACGGTCCCCGCAAGACGCACCGTGGCAAGTCTCCTTGGTCTTGTGGGTCTTTAAAATGTCTTTCGAGATTATCATGTATCGTAGCCTTGCATTTGCTTTCCATTCCAGGATTTTCTTTTATATACAGTGCATCCAGAAAGTATTCACAGCGCATCATTTTTTCCACATTTTGTTATGTTACAGCCTTATTCCAAAATTGATTAAATTCATTTTTTTCCCTCAGTATTCTACACACAACACCCCATAATGACAATGTGAAAAAAGTTTACTTGAGGTTTTTGCAAATTTATTAAAAATAAAAATAATTGAGAAAGCACATTTACATAAGTATTCACAGCCTTTGCCATGAACCTCAAAATTGAGCTCAGGTGCATCCTATTTCCCCTGATCATCCTTGAGATGTTTCTGCAGCTTCATTGGAGTCCACCTGTGGTAAATCCAGTTGACTGGACATGATTTGGAAAGGCACACACCTGTCCATATAAGGTCCCACAGTTGACAGTTCATGTCAGAGCACAAACCAAGCACAAAGTCAAAGGAATTGTCTGTAGACCTCTGAGACAGGATTGTCTCGAGGCACAAATCTGGGGAAGGTTACAGAAAGATTTCTGCTGCTTTGAAGGTCCCAATGAGCACAGTGGCCTCCATCATCCGTAAGTGGAAGAAGTTCGAAACCACCAGGACTCTTCCTAGAGCTGGCCGGCCATCTAAACTGAGCAATCGGGGGAGAAGGGTCAGGGAGGTGACCAAGTACTCGATGGTCACTCTGTCAGAGCTCCAGAGGTCCTCTATGGAGAGAGGAGAACCTTCCAGAAGGACAACCATCTCTGCAGCAATCCACCAATCAGGCCTGTATGATAGAGTGGTCAGACGGAAGCCACTCCTTAGTAAAAGGCACATGACAGCCCGCCTGCAGTTTGACAAAAGGCACCTGAAGGACTCTCCGACCATGAGAAAGAAAATTCTCTGGTCTGATGAGACAAAGATTGAACTCGTCACGTTTGGAGGAAACCAGGCACTGCTCATCACCAGGCCAATACCATCCCTACAGTGAAGAATGATGGTGGCAGCATCATGCTGTGGGGATGTTTTTCAGCGGCAGGGACTGGGAGACTAGTCAGGATAAAGGGAAAGATGACTGCAGCAATGTACAGAGACATCCTGGATGAAAACCTGCTCCAGAGCTCTCTTGAACCCAGACTGGGGCGACGGTTCATCTTTCAGCAGGACAACGACCCTAAGCACACAGCCAAGATATCAAAGGAGTTGCTTCAGGACAACTCTGTGAATGTCCTTGAGTGGCCCAGCCAGAGCCAGACTTGAATCCGATTGAACATCTCTGGAGAGATCTTAAAATGGCTGTGCACCGACGCTTGCCATCCAACCTGATGGAGCTTGAGAGGTGCTGCAAAGAGGAATGGGCGAAACTGGCCAAGGATAGGTGTGCCAAGCTTGTGGCATCATATTCAAAAACACTTGGCTGAAATTGCTGCCAAAGGTGCATCGACAAAGTATTGAGCAAAGGCTGTGAATACTTATGTACATGGGATTTCTCAGTTTTTTTATTTTTAAAAAAATTGCAAAAACCTCAAGTAAACTTTTTTCACGTTGTCATTATGGGGTGTTGTGTGCAGAATTCTGAGGAAAAAAAATGAATTTAATCCATTTTGGAATAAGGCTGTAACATAACAAAATGTGGAAAAAGTGAAGCGCTGTGAATACTTTCTGGATGCACTGTATAGGGAGATACTATTCTGGTGCTGTATCAGTTTAAAAAGGGTCACTATGTAGACTGATGTCCTGGGTCTCTAGCCGTACCTTTTGTCCAACTTCAACGATAGTAGCCTTACATTTGCAATCAGAAAATCAATTGGCCAAGAGCTGTTCAAAAAGTTTTTGAGCCAAATTCAAGTTTTCACAAAACTGTTAAATATGTAATTATTTAAAAACAGATGAAAAAGTGGAGAGGAAGGTGACTCAAGGAATCTAGAATGACAACCATACAGGCACTCACATGGTCACATTTTAGGAGCAGAGTGAACTGGTACTTTTCTGCCTCACTCTGCGCTGTCCGTGCAACGCGGCCGCAGAGAGCTTAAACAACTCGGCACATCCGCGTAAAAAACGACAAGGGGTGAGCAAACTTTCTTGAAGGCTTTTACTGGACGTACCTCGTGGTAAACTGAAATATGTACAAAAGAAACATAGTCATTTACAGGTGTACAATCAAAGATGATAAAGAATGATTTACAAAGCAATGCAGTACATAGCAGACAGTGTACATTAAACAGTAAAGCTTTAAAAGACACTTACAAGGCGAGTGGTTTCCACAGTTGGATCAAGACAAAGAGAAGCGCGTAGACAGAGGTTCAAATTGCTGCGTAGCACAAATAACCAGACCCAGGGTTTAATTTACGCTAAGGATACATTTTGGACATGACCAAAACAAGAGATAAAGGGGTGCCTACGTTAGAGACATGGGGTGTATTGTATTCAAATGTTTATTATGGGACCTACGTGCTTTACGTGAGTTTCATAGACTTTTATCGCGCCACTGAGAGTGTGGGACGTAACTGACTGGTGTGTTAATAAGATGAAGTGGGAGCACAGTTCAACAAATAACAGTCTTAACTAACAAGATGTGGGGCAGAACAGGTACATTCCTAGCAGGGTCAGCAATGGGTAGAAAATCAACCCAGTCATCTTGATTAGGACCAATCAAACAGCACAAGTGTTTCTGTAGGCCTCTGTTAATTCTTTACATTTGCCCATTAGCTTCTGGCTGATAACCAGACATTTAAAGTTTTATAGAACAACCAGATCTCTGACAGAATAGTTTCTAGAAGCGAGAAATAAATGGAAGGCCACGGTTTGATACACCTTGATACAGAAAACCATCGATACTGTCAGTCTTTTCTAAAGGGTGGTCCAGATCTAATTATGCAGATCCAGATCATCTGGATGACTTTGATTTATGCAGGGACGATTCCAGTTCACCGTAAAGACGATTCTTCATGTCATCAGTTCGCACACTTCTTGATGGTCCCGGATTTTTCGGGTGTTTTTCTATGTAATAAACTTAAAGTTATATTGTAATGAAAATTGTATAATTAGATCTGGACCACCCTATAGAAAGACACCTGCCAGGTGTTTAGTAGAAGGGAATAACTCAACCTCTGTCATTATATTATCAATTAATGGTAAGAATATACAGGTAAAATTCCATTACAATGAACTCCTGGGGACCTAAAAAATATTTAGTTGTAACAAAAATTTTCTTGTAATGAGATTCTATATTTGTTACTATAGTGCTTTCTTTAAGTTGCGTCCAGGCATTTGCAATCATTTCCATAGCTTCTTTTGCGTTAATTTTAATCAAATCCTGCCTACAAATTATGCTGACGATAATTTTTCTCAGCATTTCCTTGTGATAAAACACTTTCAGGGTGTGAATGATGCCCAAGTCCAATGGCTGAAGCACTGCTGTGCAGTTGGGTGGGAAGAATTCAACCTGAACATTATCTAAATTTGGAAGCATGTTGTGGCCAACACAATTTTCAATCAGGAGCCAAATCATCCTTCTTCGTATTGTGAGGTTTCTGAACTCTTGAGACCCTCCCCACCCAATGGCAACGACACACTGAGGTGCGTCCCGAAGTGCAATTGCAGCGTCTGTGGAAGATTGTTTGTCCATTGCCAAGGCAGGGTAACAACAGGCTCATAGCGCTGCAGTGAAGTGACACAGAAGCAAATCCTAAAAGATCAGGGTTGTACTATAAGTCCTCTGTCTTGCACCCCAAAACACGAGGCTGAGTCTCAGTACTTTAGCAAAACCAGCTTTATTCAGCTTGAAACAGGAACGGCACACTTATTTATTGTAGCGTGATCTGCCACTCTCCTTTACTCAGACACAGCAGTCAAGCAGGGTCGTGGCCAGATCAATGATCAAGTAATCCTGTTACCTTCATTTACAATGTTCCTTGCATATCAACCATTGATATCTTTTCTGTTTGCTTTGGCGGAGAGACGCAGCACAGCTTTGAGCCGACTGTTGCCCCGGCAACAGATAAACATTCTTCCATAGACACGGAGTTTGGACTTCGGGACGCTCTTCGGCGTGCTGTCTAGTTGGGGGAGGGCCCAAGAGAGTTTACAAACCTCACATTTTCTTGAATGAATGCCACATTAATAGGAATGTTTCTTGAATGAGCATCACTGAACCACATAAAAACGGCTTTGTCGACGTCTTCAAATGCAGCAGTTCACATACATTGGCAACCCGAGATTTTTCTTTTTTTGCTCCGTCTTTCAAGAAAGTTGACAGTGTTGATGGTGAAATTCCAAATTCAATGGCAACGTAGTTCACTAGCCTAATCTGCAAAAGCCAATAATGAAGTTAGCTAATGTCGACATGCTGGAAAAACAGATACAGTGAAATCTCCTTCTTCACAGTATAAAACTGCACCCAGTTGGGTGTGTCTTGTTCTGAAGGCCTCCAACCTTCCTTGAGCCCATAAAATTGCACTGTATATGCCTGCCTCCAATCAGCAATCAGTACAAATGAGTAATTAAATGTGAGAGGTCTTCCAATATCGTAATGCATAAGAAAATATTCTGAATAGTTCTTCAAATGCTTCTTTTTTGCTGAACATCAAAGAGACAACCCTACCTTGTTTTTGTTATAGGAAAGGGGCAAGTATGTAACGTTTTAAACAAATAAACATACCTCACTTCAAACTCTGTTCTATTGATAACCTGCAGCAAAATGAAATACCAAATTTATGACAAAGGACTGTGTTAAGATAGCAGAAATGTGATTTTAAAAAAGGTTGAGTTATGGATGATAAACAAGAAGGCAGAAATTTAGCATTAATAATTTTAAGTTAGAGAGGCTTGAATCTCTGACATTAACTGGGGAACCTGTCTGGTTTGTATAGCCACATAAAGAACAACTTGTTGACTCTTGAATTTAAATGTGTGCAAGAGGTGCCGTCCTTCTTTGTAATAACAAGAGGATGGGATAGTTGATTTCAAATGGAAGAAATTCTCCACCTTCCTACAACTACATACTCCATAGCTTAGTGTGTCTGTGACGTGGGAAATTATTTAGTGTAGCAGAGTTAAAATATGGAACAATTAGTAACTGTGCTAGATTGTGGTGTTCAGAGTTTGACTGGACATGAAGCAAATATTTTGAAGTCCTAGCATTTGATGTCTGATATATAATGGCAGGTCCTTCTGCAATAAATCTGAAAATCAAAAAAACATTGGGCAGAGTTCTTGTATTAGCAGTGCTCATTACATGAGGCTTAATCAGTCTCTCTTTTCCTGAAAAACTCTAGAATTTTGACTGGGCAAAGTAAAAGGAGTAAAGGGTACTTTAATATTTCTGGCCTCCCAGTGTGTGTATAAATCTATTTCTACTTCTTGTTCCTGACCTTGAGCTGGATAAATATCAGTCTTATTTCTACGCAATTTATAGAAAAGAAAAATACATGCCTGAGCCTTTCTTTATTAATCAAATAACTGTAAAACTCATAGTTATAACTTCACTAAAGATCTAATGTCTCTGATGAACCATGGGATTTTGTGCACCGCTTCTTCTTTCAGCTGCTCCCATTAGGCGTCGCCACAGTGGATCATCTTCTTCCATATCTTTCTGTCCTCTGTATCTTGTTCTGTTACACCCATCACCTGCATGTCCTCTCTCATCACATCCAAAAACCTCCTCTTAGACCTTCCTGTTTTTCTCTTGCCTGGCAGCTCAATCCTTCATCCTTCTCCCAATATACTCAGCAAACATGTACATGAATGTGGTGAGAGAGGACATGCAGGTGGTGGGTGTAACAGAACAAGATGCACAGGACAGAAAGAGATGGATGAAGATGATCCGCTGTGGCAACCCCTAACAGTAGCAGCCGAAAGAAGAAGTATGTAAATATATGATGTGGCTTACTGTCTAATAATTTTGATCGCCCAGGGTGGGAGTTCACACTTATTCCAATAAATTAGCTCCTCAATTAACACAGTTATCCAAACAAGGTGGAGTGGTCATAGGGACCATAACTGATGTAATGAGTCCTTGGCAAAGTCAATGTCACTGTGCATGTAGATGTACTGGCTTTATCATCCTTGACATTTCTATCTGGGGTCTTCTCTAAAATGTCTGCAGGTCATGTTGGCCACCCTTGCTGCCCCAGTTGCTCCTTATTTTTCAAGCCATTAATGATAGTTGCTCATGGCTTGTTCCTGGTCCATGGTAACTGCATCCTAATATGGCTTCATGCGTTTGGTAATTCAGTCTGCAAATGTTAGGATTGTTGAAGTGTTAACTCCATTAGCATGCTTTTGTAAAGTGGGTTGCAAAAGGCATATACTGTTAAACACTGAATATTCTCTTGTAGTGTTATTTTATTTTAAATATTGGTCATTTAAAACTTTGACTCTTATTTTTATTTCTGTAGACTTTCAAGGGAATGACAACTTGTCCTCTCTTCAGGGTCGTCCACAAATTAAACAACCTGATAAGAATAGGAAGAAACTGGCATCTGCAACAAAGGACTTGGTAATGGCCTCTCAGCACCCTAGATTTCAGCCCATTGTGAAGCTAACAAGGATCGATGCCATCAAATGTCAAGGAGTGTACAATATAAATCCAGTCCGCCAACAGTGTGTGAGAACATTTAAATACAAATTGAATTCTAAAGATAATGGAGGGATTCATGGGAATAAGAAACCGTATCACTGTCCTGAAGGTGGGAAACAATTCTCAGATAGTCGTATGCCTAAGAAACGCAGAGAAGATAATACAGGGAAGGAGCCATACCACCGTTCTGAATGTGTTAAGAACTTTTCAAAACACAGCCAAACCACAACTCCCATTGTAGAGAAACCATATTTGTCTAAACGTGGCAAACGATTCTCACAAGTGAGCCACCTTCAGAAACACATGATTGGTCACAAAGGACAGGGTTTATGTTGCTGTCCAACATGTGGTAAACATTTCTTTGACAAGAGCCGTCTTCGCAGACACAAAAGAATTCACACTGGAGAGAAACCATATTGTTGTTCTGAATGTGGCAAACGGTTCTCACAATCAAGCCATCTTCAAACACACATGAGAGTGCACACAGGAGAACAGCCATTTTCCTGTTCTGAATGTGGCAAACGGTTCTCACAATCAAGCACTCTTCAGAGACACGTGAGAGTGCACACAGGAGAACAGCCATTTTCCTGTTCTGAATGTGGCAAACGGTTCTCACAAACAAGCCATCTTCAGACACACATGAGAATGCACACAGGAGAACAGCCATTTTCCTGTTCTGAATGTGGCAAACGGTTCTCACAATCAGGCGCTCTTCAGACACACGTGAGAGCGCACACAGGAGAACAGCCATTTTCCTGTTCTAAGTGTGGCAAACGGTTCTCACAAACAAGCAATCTTCAGACACACATGAGAGTGCACACAGGAGAACGGCCATTTTCCTGTTCTGAATGTGGCAAACGGTTCTCACAAACAAGCTATCTTCAGACACACATGAAAGTGCACACAGGAGAACAGCCATTTTCCTGTTCTGAATGTGGCAAACGATTTGCAAGTAGCTGTAATCATCTGAAGCATTTAAGAGTTCACACTGGTGAGAAGCCCTATTGCTGTCCTGAATGTGGCAAAAGATTTTCCAACACAAGCAATCTTCTGCGTCATGCAGAAGTCCACAATAAAGACCATCTTTAGGCCTGTTCTGAATGTGGCAAGAAATTCTCACAAAGAGGCAGTCTTCATATAACATATAAGAACACACATTTGATAGAGGCCATACTCGTTTCCTGATTGTGACAAGCTATTCACCGATAACAGCAGACTTCATAGACACAACAGAATTCATTCTGGATTAAGGCCATATTGTTGCTCTGAATGTGGCAAGCGATTCATACAACCCTGCAGTCTTCAGTGACATGTAAGAACTCACACAGGAGAAAAGCCATACCGTTGCTCTAAGTGTGGAAAAACAGAAAACTCCTCTTCAGGGACACATGAAAATTCATGCTAAAAAGGCAAAGTCGAAAGAGACTGTAAATAACAAAAACAAAAATCTGAAATAATTCAGTCAGGTGTGGAAAGAAAATTGGAATTGTTCTGCTAGTTGGTTACACAGAATGCATTTGACAAAAAGTTGCAGACTCATTTAGGCAACCCTGCTTATTAATTTACTGTAAGTGGCTTTTGCACTAATGACTATTGCACATTGTACACAGGTCTACTTTACAAGTTCTAATGTTATTTATCTTATGTTGTACTTCTATGCTTTTTTATATTTTATTGTACTACGAAGTTGAGAGATAAACCGTATTTTGATTCTCCTGTATGTTCTGCACATATAGTGAATTGACAATAAAAGGCTATTTGATTTGATTTCAGTATTTCTATTATCTTTTCTCCAGAGTCCGTATTGGTGTTCACACTACTCTCTGGTGTGGCTGCTGCTCTTTCTATCTGAAGAGTTAGTCCAGCTGGGGTTCGATCAGCCCAGTAACGTCTAGCGGTCCCTCACAACGGGAGTGTATGAATATACCGAGGCATGTTTAGCATACAGCTGATGACGTGTTCATCTAATATAAATAAGGCCATATATGGACATCCTGTATTACGTTACACAGAGAGATACCTGATACTTCAAGTCTGGAGTGACCTTGAGGGGCTGCATACTTGAATGAACTCATCCTGCTTACAGCAGTCAGACAAAAAGAAATATAACTGAATATGATAATAGACAAAAAAAAAAAAGGTTCTCCACTACGGCCGTCACTACCCACTGTGACAACTTCATTTCTGTTCTTGTAAATGCTTCCCCTCTTTAAAGGCGACTCAGCTTGCACCCTATTAGTTTTTAGCGGCCCAACATTTTTTGTAAAAGATATTCTAAAAAAACCTTCAAAAAAGGGTCAGTCAGGAATTGAACTTTGTACCCCTAAAGTATCAGGTCCATCTCCCATAGCGGTGAGCCACCAAAGCCAAACAGCTTGCTCAGAGGGACCACACACTCGCAGACAGACAGTATCTTTTTATTATCTTAGCTATTAGCTAAAGAAGCGACCTTGATGGATTTAATTATCTGTTCTCGTTTGGTAAATGTCTTCTGTTCCTGTGACTCAATCTGATGTTCCTCAGGTACCACACTCTGTGGTTTGCTGCCCTCCTCTTCATGTAGGGGTATCTCTGGGCACAAGACACTCTCGTTCACATCAGGCCCTGGTACCACAGCCTGTTTGTGGTCTTCTGCTTCATGCAGGGAGCCGAGGTGTAGCTAGGGTTTTCAGCGCCCGGGGACAACTGAAGATTCCGCGCCCTCTCCTGTTTGCCAAAATGCAATGGGGAAGGGAAAGAAAATTTTAAAATGGCACCCCCTGGATGCTGCACCCGGAGACAGATGTCCCCCCTTGACCCCCTTTCCTAAGCCACTGGCAGGGGGTGTCTGGACATCACACACTGTTATGTGTTTCACATCTGGTTCTGGTCTTATTGAAGACCATGAAGATGTCGATGATGTGCCAACTTCTGGATTATGGAGGAGCACAGCAGCCCAATCACCTTTCTGCAGTAAGACTCTGTCCTTCACGCCATAGGGACATCCACTCCAAGTAATCATCCTTGTGAAGTTCACCGCCCGTCTTCATAAAGTGGTGACATCAGAGGACTGAGGTTCCCGCTGTCACACAGGAGTTCAGCTTGTCTCCCAGCTCCTTACCTTATGGACGTGATGTTGTCCTCTGCTCTGTGTGACCTGAGAAGTGTCATTTCTTGCTTTTCTTTCTTTGACTACTGGACCCCAGTTATCTCAGATTGCTCCATTTTAATGGAGTCACCGTTCTGTAACATAATGTCAGTCCTTTCATCTCTTCACTGGTGTGTTTTGAGGCAGGCAGGTCATTCTTTCAAACCTGAGCTCAGCCTCATCGTCACTGCAGTATCTTCATCAGCTCTTCTTCCTCAGTTCACATGTGAGCTGAGATCTCACAAAGCTGCCAAACAGCCTGTCCAATTAGTGCCAGGACCAGATGGAGTGCCGACTCTCCCAGGACCATTGCTTTAGTTATGTCACCACCTCAAACGTCACCTGATGAGCCTCCCATGCTGAACTACCGTCGTGCTGTGGAAGCTCAGTCTGCATCTCAACACTAATAGAGAGGACATCAAAACCTTCATTAGAAATTGGACAATTTATCTGTAATGGTGACAGAATGACATAAACGAAAATGTGAAGGTTCACAATAAAAGATACTTCAGGAAGTTTAAAAATGAAATTCAAACATAACAGGAATGAGGGTGACAACTGGGAGACATTTTTATGTTTACAAGAAAAACTTAAAGAAACCAAAAGTTACCCTGAGAGCCACAATTGTTCTTTACAGCTCCTCACTTGAGTACGTGTGGCACAGTAAATGTGACGAGTTGATGTCCACCTCACTTATCAGCCGAGTGCCCTGCGATTCTAAACTGAGCAGCTGCAGGTTCAATTCAGGCAGTTCATGGTGGGCACGGGCAGCAGACGGGCACATCATTAGCTTAACGTTTAGATTGGCACTGCCACATTTGTCCAGATGACGAGGTGACAGGGATGTGAGGGGGCTCAGTGTAAGAGCAGACAGTGATGGACTCAGACACACACACACACACACACTGATGTTCTTGTCTAAGCTAACAGTACGGCCACTGGGTTTTAATGAATTAACTTGGCGACTCCACACCATGGCGTGTACGTTACACACAAACACAAGTGTGGTGAACATCTGAACGACAACACGATCTTCATCCTCGCTATTTTTATTCCATTCTTTGGAAATCTTTTCACTTTTATTTCACTTCTGGTGAACTACTTTTTAGTTTTCATTTTGGTTTGCAAAAAAACATTGGTGGAACACTGAGATGGTAGAAGGTTCAAGAACATAAGTCAGGCTGAGCCAGAACTGATTAAAGGGCGTAAGGCCTGAACATTACGGGCAGTTTGGCCTCACAGCACTACATCTCATTAAATTCAGAGCTAGAGAGGAGCTCAGTGTATCTTATGCCATCCATCTCACCCAGAGACCACACTGTGGAGCAGTCTGCACACCCACATAATATCAAAAGGGGACACAAGTAGCAAAAAAGAGGAGGTTTTGCTTACAAATAAAGGCTAAATATGAGAAAGGGGAGACAGAGACCCCAAAGAGGTAGAATCCCAAACACTTAACTCTACTCCACAGCAGTAGCTCTAGTTCTTCTTCTCAGATGGACCTTTAAAGCTCCAGAGCAGGTGTAGAAAGTCTGGTGCCACCCGTAAGTAGTCACATCTCACACACCTACCACCCCAGAACTCCTCAATAAAACACACTCTTCATCTATTTGTGAGAAACATAGCCCACCTCAACTCCAAAGTGGTCATGGCATATGGCTTTCTAAATGGAGACTATCCACAATGGGCAGCATGGTGGCACAGTGGTAGCGCTGCTGCCTCACAGTAAGGAGATCTGGGTTTGCTTCCCGTGGTCTCCCTGCGTGGAGTTTGCATGTTCTCCTCATGTCTGCGTGGGTTTCCTCCCACAGTCCAAAGACTTGCAGGTCAGGTGCATTGGTGATCCTAAATTGTCCCTGGTGTGTGCTTGGTGTGTGTGTGCCCCGCGGTGGGCTGGCGCCCTGCCCGGGGGTTTGTTTCCTGCCTTGCACCCTGTGCTGGCTGGGATTGGCTCCAGCAGAACCCTGTGACCCTGTGTTAGGATATAGTGGGCTGGATGATGGATGGAGTATCCACAATGCACCGGGGCCAAGAACAATGAAGTCCAGCAGCTGCTTTGCTTTGTGATGTCCCCAGCTTGGACCTTACTGGAGTAAAATCTTCACTTATGTATCCACCGTGTGCTCACAGTGATCTGTTATATAGTGCCTTTCATGTCTGTGTTGGACCTTCTTAACACACATATCACATCATACTATTACATGTGTGTTATACACAAAGACAAGTGTGGTGAACATCAGCCTGACAACACCAGTCTCATTCTCCTTATTCTCTACTTCTACTCTTCACAGTTTATTTAACTTTTATTTCAGTTCTGGTCCACTAAATTATAATTTGAACAAGCATGGCTTTAGTTTCACTTGGTGAAAAGAACACTGGTGGAGATGGTGGAAGGTTGAAGAACAGAAGTCATGCCAAACTCTGATTGGTCCAAAAGCACAAGGCCTGACCATTACACGATAGTCAGCCTGACACCACGATGTCCTGCTGGTCAAAGAGGAGCAACAGGGAAGGACAAGACCAGCAGAAATTCTAAACTGTGCAGAAACTTAACGTCTCCATCTGTCCATCTGGAGACCCCACTCTGGAGCAGCCTACACAATCACAAAATGTCAAAAGGGGTCACAAGTAGCAAAAAAGATGTTCTCGTGTAAGAGTTTCTCATACAGTAATGGCTGGGGTCCCCTGCACAAATTCCAAAGTGCCACAAAGTCAGGAAAGATCATCCATAATGAACAGCCCCTCAGAGGTGACCCCCACAAGCCGATGACGCTTCTGTCCATTTCCTTAGGTCAGGTTTAAGACACCGAGGTTGACATCACTTCTCCTGGACATCTAAGCAGGTAATGTGGTGTAGTGGTTAAGGCTTTCAGCTTCAAAACCTGAGGCTGTGGGTTCAAATGCTGATCCTGACACGAGTGACCCTGAGCAAGTCACTTCACCTGGCTGGGCTTAAATTAAGAAGAAAAAAAAAAAGAAATGCAACAATTGTATTTGGAAAAAGTCACCAGTAAAATTAAAATAAATAAATTTAAACTGCATGGTTAGGGCGAAACCCTCAGGACAAACAGAAACGGGGAGGGCGGACATGGACTTCATCTTCCGTACTTCAGTAAGGAGAAAATGTTCTTTCTGTCACCCATTTTAAAAACTACATTGTAAGGTTTTAATGACACAGCACCCCGACACAACGAAATGAAAACAGCGATAAAGTAAGACAGCAAGTGCGGGAGAAGGTGATGGGCCGCTCGATACTGAGGTTTAGACACTGCGTCGAGCTTACGGAGCACTGGATGTTTCGAATGCGCCCGTCACGTGATTGTGAGTCACGCTAGCGTAATGACGTCATTGATATCTGCGCAGTCAGCAGTCGATTTGGTCCTCACGAGTCTGCTGAAGTGCTTTGGCTCAAAGCGTAAAAGAAGTTGTGTCTGCTACAGCGATAAAGTGAGCTAACGCGAGTTTAAATCCTAATTGGAGCTCGCATATGTTGAAATAAGGATTTTGTATAAAACAGTTAAGTAGTACTTGTCTGAAAGTTAACAAATATATTTTGGAGACATTATGAACGATTTACATGGGACACCTTTTTCCTTGGTGTGGAATCATGTCCACCTAGAATGTGTAACAAATTAATGAGCATATTTTGCGTAAGGTAGCACGTATTATAACAATCCAGAATCTACTCTACGCCATGTCGATCATATCAGAGAGGCTAAGAAACGCTTCACTAAAGCCGACGTGGTCATTACACCAGTATATGCGCAAGACACTCTCATTAAACGTTTTTACTATTCAGTGATTCCCAGATCTGTAGCTGATTTGTATTATTGATTTCCAAAAAGCAATGTGAGTAAAAGCGTGTGCTGCATAACTAATCACAACTGTCTTCTGCAATTTTAGGAAAGCTTCGGGAGTTTTGCGTTAATGAGACAAAAACGTTGTAAAGAAACTTTGCGAATTCATCCAGAGGTGAACATAAAGATCACTCAAGTACTGACAAGAAGGAGCAGCTGGATAAGCACATCTGGAGCCAAACTTTCAAAAAAGCACCTGACTTTGTCAGCAACATCCTTTCCTTCTGAATGCATCTTATCAAAGTCTGCGCCGGGGGGTAAATAAGTAATCTTCTGAACTGCAGCACAACAGATAAATCATTGATGTAAATAAAAATATTGAAAGACTAAGCTTTTGTCGTTTCTGTATTCTTAAACCATCTTCCAGTCCCACAATCCCCCCGCAGTCACTGTCACATTTAACGTTCTCTGCTCCTCACCTGTCGTGTCACCCAAAGCATCAACACTCAGTTTCATTCAAGGCTTTACCGCCCTTCCTTTCATAGACATAAAATAAGACACACATTCCCTCTACATACGTGTCCAATAATAATAGTAAACTGGCAGGAACGAGAAAAAGCACAAGATGGGAATATTCATGACAAGAGTCTCTGCATCAGAGTGAGGATGTGCCTTGTCACCCATTACGTAAGCTCGTCTGCCACCCTTCAGTTGCACTGGCACACCTTACACTCTGGGGCAATTGCAATGGAGAATACCGACAATGTACACCTTCAGAAGTGGAATAAATCGACTGTATAAGTAGAACATTTCAGATAAACTATGAATTTTCTTAATCATAAACAATGCAACATAACTATTATATGTGTTGTTACTTTTTATTTATTCTCACCAAACGTTACATATCTACATGGGAAATGAACATGGGTAATATGTTTATAATCATTCTCACTAAAATACACTGTCAAAATATATTAATGAGCAAACTGAGACACATTGGCCTTTAGGAAATATCAAAAAGCGTGTGCGCTGTCATTTAGGACAGAATGCATTGTTAACGTCACGCACTCTCTACTGACGCGATGTCACGAAAACAAATAAACAGCACAGTCCATGCAAACTCATATCCTCCTTGATTTCTGACCTTATGATTAATTGTCAATATCAAATCAATAAAGTCATTTTAAGAAGATGACAAGTCTGCTATAGTCAGTTCAATTAACTCTCCTTTTAAAAAGTTTGCTTATACAGAATATAAAACAGAATCTCAATGATACGGGACTCGCGAGTAGTAACTAATAATATGTGACACTGAGAAATTATAATTTCTAATAACTGGAACAAGTAAAACTACGACTTCCTAAAACGGACACTGTAAATGTAGGCATTTCAATACCAATTTAAGAACTACCTAAGCTACCTGTTGTACTATAATCGGTACCTCAAGCAGCACTGCAGCCGATTAAAATTGATTAAAGCATCAAAATTGAAAGCTTTTAAAAACAACATAATATTACAATTAAGGATCAAAATTGAAATCCGTTTTTTTCTACACCACTCTGTACTTTCATTTGTATTGAATGAGTATGAATTGGAGTGGCGCAGTGGGTAGCGCTGCTGCCTCGCAGTTGGGAGACCTGGGGACCTGGGTTCGCTTCCCGGGTCCTCCCTGCGTGGAGTTTGCATGTTCTCCCCGTGTCTGCGTGGGTTTCCTCCGGGCGCTCCGGTTTCCTCCCACAGTCCAAAGACATGCAGGTTAGGTGGATTGGCGATTCTAAATTGGCCCTAGTGTGTGCTTGGTGTGTGGGTGTGTTTGTGTGTGTCCTGTGGTGGGTTGGCACCCTGCCCGGGATTGGTTCCTACCTTGTGCCCTGTGTTGGCTGGGATTGGCTCCAGCAGACCCCCGTGACCCTGTGTTTGGATTCAGCGGGTTGGATAATGGATGGATGGAATATGAATTGTGGAATTGCGACTGCAAATTTAGAACTCATGGAGGGTGAGGATCAAATGCGCTCTCTCCTGTCGCTCTAAATGTAAATGCTGATGAGATATGAAACGTAACCAGTAGTCAATGTGCACGCTAGCTGCCAGTCGAATAGTGAATAAGCTGTTCTTTGGGGTTCATATATTTGTAAATCTGACGGACTGTAAAGGAGTCAGTGCCTCACCAGCCATGAACTTCACCTCACGTCACTGATCAGGAGGGCAATCACGGAATGCGAAGGACCAGGAGCAGCGCTAAGTGTCCGGACTTATAAAACATTAAAAATGGGCTTTCGAGAACACACCGAGCACGTCTATGATGCTCTCCGGTGACTGGCACCACTAGGACTGCCCAGTCCTCTCTTTTTCTCAAGTTACTCAACGTGTTCATGTCACAAGTACATACCTCTCCGCTTGTTAAATGTTGTCTTCCACCTGACAGACCAGCACGACTCTGATTAACATTCAGTCCCTCACTTAAGACATCACAGTCTGATTTGAACTGCACATGCGCACCAATGTCATGCCGCTACGCCCCAAACTGTAGTGCGCATGTGCACACATTTCCTGGTCACAGACAGAGACGTCCTTTGTATTGTGAGAGAGAAGCACTTCGATCAGACAGCAGCGTTGCACACGGGACAAAAATATTATTGAGTTATTCATTTAAGGCTCGCTGATATTTTGGTCAGGCCTTCATAAACTTATTTGAATGTCTCCTAAACGTTCTTAGTTTATCAAACTAAACTATTAAGAGAGTGAGAGGTTGGAAGCACCACACAACGAACCGCCTGGATTGGGACCTGAGTGTAGCGGGTGACACCTCAGCACCACACTGGACACTGTGTGAGGTTTTCTATGGTGACTGGAGAGCCAATCCTGCTACCAACCCCCAAGTATTCCCTCCATGTTGGAGGACCTGCTTGCAGGGCTGGATGCAGATTAACGTCATACCCAAGATGAAGCAATTGTAGGTTAAGGGCCCTGCTCAATGGTCCAGCAGAGTAGAGTCACTACTGGCATTTAAGGGTTTCAAAGGGTTTATTAAAAAATGTTTTTCCCGTTGTAAAATGAACCATCATGTAATGTCATGAAACATATATATTGCATTTTATGAAATGGGTAACTATAGAACATTAAAACATTTTAAAGAGAACAGGCCATTCCTACTAATAAAGCTCGCCAATCTTATCCACTTAATTCCTCCAAGATAACATCAAGTCAAGTTCTGAAGTTCCATAAAGTCCTACTCTCCATCACACTATTGATCACCCATTTCAGGTGTTTGTGGTTCTTTGCGTGAAGAAAGACATCCTAATATTTCTGCGAAATTTACCCTTAGCAAGTTTCCAAGTGTGTCCCTGTGATCTTGATTAACATTTTAAAGTCACAGTCCTTATCCACTGGACTAATTCCCTTCATAATTTTAAATATTTCAGTCATGTCTCCCCTTGATCTCCATTTGCTTAAACTGTAAAGGCTCGGCTCTTTTAATCTTTCCTCCTAACTCAACCCCTGGAATGAGCCTAGTCTCTCTTCTCTGGACCTTTTCTAGTGCTACTTTGTCTTTTTGTAGAGCAGAGACCAGAACTGCACACAGGACTCCAGATGAGGCCTCACCAGTGTGTTATAAAGCCTGAGCAGATCCTCCTTGGACTTGTACTCCACACATCAAGGCGCTATATAACCTGACATCCTGTTAGCCTTCTTAATGGCTTCTCAACACGGTCACTTTCAATTTTCAGATCTTCCATTGTGTATTAAACTCTCACATTTTTACTATCTACATGTAATTCTTTATATTTACTTACATTTAGTTTCATCTGCCACAAATCTGCCCAAGCCTGTATGCTGTCCAAGTCCCTCTGTGATGATCCCACAAATTCGAGATTATCTGTCAATTCACCCAGCATGGTATCATCTGCACCAGCAGCTTGTTACTGTCAAAGCGGAGATGGGCACCCTTAGCCCAAAGAAGGCACTCAGAGTCTCAGGACAGGCAGCAGAATCAAGCTATATAGTGCAATGCACATACAGACTCAGAGTCAGGTGAACGGAGTGCTCAGCAATGGCGCCATCTTACTTTTATTACAGTCCTTATCAAGAGCGTACCTCACTTAGCTCATTTGTCCCCTCATCTGACTCCCACCATTCCACTGTCTTGTCCTGCCTCTGATTGGCTCCACCAATATTTCCCAGCCTAATGAGTGTAACACTCTGTTCTGTCCATCATGCCCACTTGACAGACCCTCTCCCCACCTTACACCCGTCCAGTACCTGCCACCATTATTTCCAGTCCTCGGCTCACATTCACCACATAGAAATGTCTGACCTTGACTTATGAATTATTGGTAGTTTCCAGCCTTTTAAGAAAAAATAAAAAATATACAGTCACAGGCCTTTTTGTGATTTAACCCTTACTATACTAATGTGTACTAGGACACAATGCTTATTTTCATATATGCTCATGATTCTCTTTGAATATATGCAAATCAGCAACTTTAAGAATATGCTTTTCTATATTTTCTCTCCTTTTGAGGCCCAATAATTTTTATAACCAGAAGGTGAAAAGGGGGAACCAGCTGTCAGTCTTCTTTGGGCCTTAAACCCGAGACCACTGTCAGTCTTCACAACCTCTGGTTCACCGTTAACCCCTCGTGGTGACACTGAGGCCAAACATCTCCCCCCTTTCATAGACTAGAGAGGAGTAAAAGACCTCTTACTGGCCAAATCAAAGGAGGTGCACAAGATGTGTCAGTAGTACAAGTATACATTAGGACAAATATAAGTAGAAGTCGCACATCCTAACAATAACACAATGGATTACAGGTAACCTAAAAATCAATATAAGACAGTTTAGAGCAGCAGCAGCAGATGATTACAGAATCCAGTGTCCTTCACAGTCTTGTGCAGATGTCCTCCAGTGTGTAATTGTGTGAAATATTGCTATGACCCAGGAACTTTGCACACCATAGAGGGTCCTCTTCCTGGGGAGCGGTTACCAGCACTTCACCCAGGCAGCCTTTCGTTTGCCATCTCTTTACCCAAAATGTCATCGAGGAGAAAATCAACATTTGAAGCTACAGATGCTTGTGGTTCAATAACTTGGATATTCATCTGTTTGACAGCAGAGCTGGAAATAAGTGATCTGAAAACTCGCAACGGGCAGCAAAACACAAATACAAGACATCCAAGTATAATCAAGAGAATAATGCCTGCTTTTGTTAATAATGCTTTCATGTGCCCAGGTTGAAATGGCATTAATACTAAAATTTGAAATCCCTTCCTGCATTTTCTTTAATTTCTTTCCTAAGAGCTTTACGCTTGGCCATAACTTGTCTAAAAGATCCACCAGGTGCTGTGTTATTAGGTATAAAAGTGCAACACTCCTCTCCTAACATATGGCGCACTCCTCCTTCTTCTGCCAACAGCCAGTCTAACACCTGCCTATTCTGCCATGTCATGTGACTGGTACCATCCAATTATTCTCCTAATGCTGATAGGGCGGAGTCAGTACAGTTGATAAATCTCTGCTGATTATAATACAGATAATTAATCCACGCTGTGTTTCTATTAGGTGTAATCCACCCAAATACAGACTCAAGTCCTGATTGAATTTCATCCCTTGCTTTAAACTCATTTAGAAGGCCTCTAGGTTGTCTTATTGTATCTAAGTGAACATTCGGCTCAGGCTCATATGCTCTCGTAACTCGCCTGTCTTGGGGATACCCAACTGTAACCTCCTGGATGGCCATCACCATTGTGCATCTCCCTAAACAATCATGTGGGAGAACATCTAGTAATCCATATTATGAACCACATAACCACCATCTGTCTGCCTAAGGTCTGTCCTGCACATTTACTGCTCTCATGACTAAGGAGGCACACGTCAAGTTCCACGTCTTGGTGCAGTTTCCTCCAAATCTCCACACCAGTACCAGACCCTTCCTAGTAAAGCACTTGAACTCCGACTGAGCTATCTTGGTATGAGAGGGTGGTCTTTGATTTGTGTTTGCCAAATACAAGAACATTTACAATCTAGACATGTTAATCCTTCCCTAGAGAAGTTTGACCACCCTTGCAGTAGGACACACCAATAAGGACAATATGTCTCTTTTTCCCTCAGACACTGCTGGCACATCTTTGTAGAAAATGAAAATGGGACTACGACTATCGCTGGTTTTGCTTTCACACAACCAACATTCCTCCCTTGCTATCTCCTCAGTTGTGTTCACAGCCCATTTATAGCAGTCATGTTTCTGGGCACACTCTCAGTGCCATTCTCATTTTCCTGTTCAGTTATGCGACTTCTCTTGATTCTAGTCCCATAATCATTATCACTTTCCAGTCCAGCTGCCATTTCAGTCTTATTGTCCATTTGCCAGTAGCTGCTCTCAAATGTCCCATTGAAAATCTGAGAAGCTAATGGTGAGAAGTCCTCTTGATGCTCCTTCTCCTGGACTTGCTGGGTCATCATCATTCCTGGCAGTATCATCAGGGTCATGAGTGCTGCTGCCAGGTACAGCGCCATCACACAAACTCCTTCTTGTCTCATCATTATCAGGTACAGGTTGTCAATGTGGTGACCCTTCAGATGATTTATTGAGAATTTCGATTAAGGGTCAATATGCTTTATTATTAATTTTAGTGCTCTTAGCTATGAAGAGCCGAGGCCTGGAGCAGCTTTACAAGGACACCATTAATTTTGTCACAGAGGCCTCTTGCCTGCTTGTCCTTCTCACTTGCCTTGTTTTGAGTTTCTGAGAGTCGAGCTGTGAGCCGAGGTCATCATGATCTCCGAGGAATAAGCAGGCAGATTTTGTTTTGAGAATGCAGGAGCTGAGCTTCTTACTGATAGAAGACGAAACAAACTGCGTGCAGGGCCTTTGTCTGTGTGAGTACAGGGCAGGCTCTCAAGATATCACATAGAATAGATACGCACTTATCTGACATGTAGATTTATTAGAGCACATCAACAGATTAGACAATAAAATTAAAATCCAATGTATTATGATGTTAGTTAGTTTGAGCACATAGGGGATTAAGAGTTGATTGTTGAAAGTTAGGGACATTTTCATGAACATGTGCTGTGATGTAAGCAGTAGCTTGGCCTCTGTCAGACCACCGGGCAGCGGCATGCCATGACTTAAGAGCGCTGCTGTCTGTGTTCATGGGCTTTTATATTAGCACACACGTATATGTTTTACAGTAGCATTTAAGTTTATATGGCAATGTTTCTTTATAAAGCTTAGTGATAATAATAATAAGATATAGTAGCACATATGAGTGAGCTTAAAGAATCAATTGTTAAAGGCTTGCGTTTTTCCTTCTTTCAAGTATGAAGCTCCGTGTCAAGGTCTCTGCAGCTTGGTCTTCATCAGTGGAGCTGTGCGCTGCCATTCACTGGCACAGTCACCTATTATGTCAGCCTTACAGGACACCAGTGCAACAAACAATCATTTACTGAATTATTTATTAGGCAGTCCAGTTTTCATATTTGGGTCCTTCTGATCCCAACATAATTGTTAATCATTGAAATGTTAAGAATTGATAAACTGAAAGGCCATCGATCTTTAACAGCTCAGGATTAGGCCGTGAGAATGAAGGGAGGTGTAATCAGGTGATGCTCACCTCCGGGTGGCAAATCTGTCCTTCGAACCAAAGTGGTTGTAATGAGAAGAAGGGTTGGGTAGAAGATTATTATGAGGATGTCTATGTGGGCAAAGGTATTGTTATGAGAAGGTCTGACACACCAGGTGATTGTTATGAGAAAAGGTGCTGAATGAGGTCATCATCATGAGAAACCTTGTAAAGTAGATGATAGGAAACTAACGTGAGAGGAGGGCATTTTGTGATAAGAACTGTAATATATTCTGGGCTCACTGAACACTCAGGGCTCACTTCATGAACTGAGATGGCTTTATGAACTGTGCAATTGTTGTCTATGCTGTGCAATAAAGTCTAACATATGACTGCCTTTCTGAAGACTCTGCTAGTTTTTTCTGAAGATTTCTCCACAACAGATTCTGTAGAACTTCCTCCTGGACTTGATTAGTCTTTGAGGGCTGATTTGTGTTGTTTGTTGTCAGGAACATCCTCAGCAACATCTTCCTCATCTTCTGAAGGAGAATCATGGTGGCTGACATGAGCGGCTCCTGGGACTGCAGCACAGTAGTTTAGATGATACCAGGTCGAGCTTCCCTTCACTTGGACAGCAGTTGAAGTTGCCCGTACAACTTCGTATGGACCTTCTCGTCTTGCCTCATTCCATTTCCTTCAGAACACTCTCAGGAAAACTTAATCCCCAGACTTGATCACACTTGTGGGCTCCTCAGCTGGCTCAGGCTCTCAATTCTTCACCAGCAAATAGAAAGTTTGATGGACAGCAGTTAAGTACGTCATGTAATTTTTATTTATAATTACAGATATTCTAATGTTGGCCCCTTATAAGCCTCCATGTAAACAGGCCTAGGCATCGGACGGCCAGTAATCACTTCATATGCTTGTAGATGTGTTACTCTGATAGTTTGTATCTGATAGCTCATTAAAGCAAGCGGCAGATCATCTAACAAGTTAATCTTCACTGTAGCACAAATCTTATTTATCTTTGCCTTCAATGCCCCATTTGTTCCACCATTCCTTACGATTGTCGATGGTACCCACAGCCAAGTCTCAGTTTAACACCCAATGCCTGCTAGACGTGTTTCTCTGCTGTCTGAACAAATGCTGAGCCATCGTCTGAGCTTATTACTGATAGAATGCCAATCGTTGGTATGACCTCCCTAGTTAAACATTTCACAACTGTAGCTGCTCCTTGATCTGGTTACCTCCAGCCATCTGCTAAACTTGTCTATTATTACAGCAGGTATCTCTATTTTCACACCGTTCTTAGCATATCCACACAGTCCATTGGCAGGTGTCTAAATGGGCCCTCTGGTGTTGCTATGTGTCCTAATGGAGTAGTAATTCACTTTCTCACATTGTGTTTGGCACAAATAATGCATTCTGATGAAAATTTATCAACAGTAGCTTTCAAATGTGGAGACCAACATCCTTGATTTTTAATTCTCTTAACAATTTCCCCCACTTCTCAATGGTCAACCCCATGTGCATCCGTTATTAGAAGATTTAGCAACACGGAAAGAGCAACAATTAGGCCATCGCTAGAGCACCATAATCCTTGCTCGTCCTTCTTTGCACCTCTTTGATTCCTGTTCATACAGTCCTGCTCTCTCCTGCATGTCACTTATGTCTCTTTCAGTGACGCCAGGCTCAATAATCACAGGTGGAGCTAATATAGGAATTGGTGTTTCAGAAGCTCGTCTGTCTACCTCATCTGCCATGTTATTCCCTTCACTCACAAGTTCATTGCCTTTCTGGTGTGCTTGACACTTGATCACCGCCAACTTAGCAGGCACCATCATAGCACTGATCAGTTCTTCAATCTTCTCACAATGCTGTATAGGTGATCCATCGCTTTTCCTAAACCCTTTCTGTTTCCAAACTTCCCCCAAAGAGTGACGTACTCCATGGGCATAGGCTGAGTCTGTGAAGACTTTCACCATTTTATTCATCTCCAGCTTGTAAGCTTCAGACTGTGCTTTAAGTTCAGCTAGTTGGGCAGAGCAGGGCTCTTTACAGCCTTGTGACACAAACACTTTAAATTGTCACTCTTTGTCCTTTCTACAATTCCAGATCCTCCATGGTTTCCTACCTGATCCCTATAACATGAGCCATCTATAAAACACGTGTGATCAGCGTTCTGTGGAGGCACAGACTCCAAGTCCAGACGTAGCCTGGTGATAACTAATGACTCTGCTATACTCTCATGAGGCTCACCTTCCACGGGCACAAACTCTGCCATGTTTAGTGTGTCACACGTTTGGATGACACATCAGGATACGTCAGCAACTGAAAAGCAGATATCAGTCTAGCTGGAGTCAAAACAAATCTGCTCTGATTTATTAGTTCAACAATCTAGTGATGGGCGTAAATGATAACCCAGTGTTATAGTGGAGGCTTTATCACTGGCATATTGGACCTCTGCTAAACCCTGAAAGTAAGGTGGGTATCCTTGTGCCACACTGACCAGCTTAGATCTGTAATATGCCACTGGCTGTCACTTCCTGCCCTTACATGTCTCTTACATCAACACAGCAGTGGCACAGCCTGAGTGGGCATTGCCCAGGTACAGCAGAAGAGGCCTGTCATAGTTAGTTGAGGCCAATGCTGGCACTGACTGCATCTCCTGTTTAACAGAGTCAAACGCCACGTTAGCATCAATCATCCATTCCAAGTGATTTCTCAGATTGTGTAACCCTGCAGTTCTCATGATGTCTCTCTGTTTTCAAAGCATACTCTGGACTCCAGTCTGAGCTAAAACCAGTCATCCCCAAGAACGTCACCATCAGTCCCACGGTCGTTGGCTTAGGTGCCTTGCTTATCCCTCCCAGTTGCGGTGGAGCTATTGCTTTACTGCCTTGTGTGATAATCCTTCCTAAATACTCAGCCTCAGGTTCACAGTACTGCAGTTTACCCTTTGAGACTTTATGTCCCCCTTGTGTGAGTTTCTCAAGCATTTTTAATGAATCTGCATGGCTTTGTTCCAATGATGCCAAGCAAAGCAGCAAATCATCCGCATACTGAATCAATGCACCATCCAGAATCAAGTCCTCCAGGTCAGTTTTAAGAACCTGATTAAAAACATGTGAGGAGTGTTTGAACCCCTGTGTCATCCTCGTAAAAGTCTGTTACTTCTTCTTATACGTAAAAGCAAACAGCGGCTGGCAGGCCTCAGCCAGTGGAATGATGAAAAACGCTGAGCGTAAATCAGTGAGTGAAGAGCGTTTTGTACTCTCAGGAATGTCTGTGAGCGACGCGTGGGGGTTAGGGATCTCTGCTGGCCAATCCTGTACTCCCTCGTTCACCGCTCTTAGGTCATCTACTGACCTCCACTTTGATTTATCACCTTTCCAGACATGCAGCAGTCTCGTGTTACAAACGCTTTGTGTCTCTTTTAACACTCCTGCCTGTAAAGCCCTGTTATCGTGCTCGCTATTCCTTCCTCTGCCTCAGCTTTAAGAGGGGCTTGCACCCAGGCTTCACCGTCACTTCCACTGGACTGGCTCAACTACTAGGCCCACATCCGTGTCATGTGCAGACCACAGCTCGGTCACGACTGCTCCTCCATGTCAAGCCTTAGCAGTTCTTGTTTTGTTTCATGCATTTCTAACTGTCGAGATGCTGGCAGTTCCACTACTTTGGGCACACCTTCCATGCTAGCTGTGTACTAAATTCTTATGTATTTTTCATCCTCAGATTGATTAATCATTATGCTATCTGTCAGGCTCCATCATGCTCGCTCTGCGCTCTTCATCACAGGCCCTAAGTCTTTGTTCTCAAATCCCTCAGCTACTAGCAAAGTCACGTGTGGCACAGCAGAAGGGTTTCTGAACCATTTCTTAGTGAATTTGTTCTGATTTATCTACATAGCAGCTCCCTGTTTCCTGATTATCACATAGCGTGTGACAAGAAGGACATTCTGAGGAGCAGTTTCAGAGAGCCATCTCCGCTCCAACTGGCCATTGCCTCCATTCTCATAAATCATCATGCAGTGAGGCTCCATTTTAGGTTTCCTGGTAATTTTATTTCAATAAATGGTCCCCATTCTTACCAGAGATCAGCTCCAGCCTGACTGATGGAGTAAGGTGGCTTGTCCTCTGCCAATTAAACTGTAGCCACAATGGTACGCAATGTCATTTGTGTCTGACCACCATTTGATACAACGCATACTCGTCTGGGGTACACCAGATAGTCATATTTAACTTGCACAGCGCGTCTCTTCCCAGTACATTTACAGGTGAACAGTCAGAAACCAGTATGGCAATTCCAGTTATTTTATCTTATAGACACAGACGCACTGGAGCCATCAGAGGAATTAATTGTGTTTGTACTGAGAATCCTACCACCTTAACATGTCGACCAGACGTTAGAAGGTGCATCGCATCTCTCTTGTTGACACATGTAGAAGTGGCTCCAGTATCTACCATTACAGGAATGCCATTTCTTTAACTTCAATAGTTGTTACTGGCTCTGTGTCTGCACCCCCCGTTAACATCACATATTGACCTTCTCAAGTAGGATTCTATGGCCCCCCCTAAAAGTTCTGATTAAATCCCAGCCAAGCATTGGTGGGCCCTGAAGCAGCCTGCTGCTGACGCCAGTTTGGCTGACTGAAAATCTGCTGGCAATTCGACTGGCGATTTTGATTATTCTGGGATGACTGATTACCCTGTGCCCATGGGTTTACCTGCAGTTTCTCCTGTCATGTCCCAGAAGGCCACATCCCCAACAGACACCAGCTGGTCTTTGCAGTGCCTTAGAATTTCCACCATTTTGCTGTCCCTTTCCCCAACAAGGTTGCTGGACATATATATTAACAGGGGTCAGAGCCGGTGCTGGTGGGGGTATTCTGGCAGATACCACGGGTGCCATTACTGAGTGTCCCTCTGCTGTATTCATTTTTGGTGCACAGACCACCAGAGCCTGTGTTTTCCTTTTGTGTTTCTGTGTCAGCTCTCCCTCTGGAGGTGAGTCAGCTTTCTTTGGACTTCTATTTCCTGGTGACTTGACTTTTTCTCGTCTCTGTGATTTTGTCCACAGGATTAGCCACGTAATCACAGAACTCCCTGCATGACTTGGTCTCTCGGCCCACAGTGTCCTCCAGCCTGCGTCAGATCAGCTCAGGTAATGCAGTTCTCACTGTCCTTCTGAACAGAGCAGTCATCATTGGGTGCCCCTCCAGATCTTTTTCCGTTTCTAGTTTGCACCTTCTGTCCACAAACGCAATTGGCTCCCATTTTAGCATTTTTGAGTCACATTACAGTGGATATTCCTCTCTATGGACCCTCCATGTGTTGGAATGATAAGAATCAAAAGAGTCCGCATCATACACAGTGGGGCCTGTAACTGTAGCCAGAGTTGATTTTCCCAGTAGGTGCTCCATTTGGCTGGTGCCCCCTATTCTTGACAACAGTGCATTCATATTCTCTACAGCCAGCAGCTTCCCCATTGTCCACCAATAATCCCCCCTCCCCCAGGCTCTCCAGGTCCTCCAGGTCCTGTGTTCCCCATGGCGTGTACTGACCTCTGTCTCCTTTTATCAATACTGGTAATTGAAATTTACTGACTCCCGGGATTTCTACACCATTTTGGTTTAAATTACCTCTACTCAAATTCCCAGCACTCCCCGCTGCACTCTGCAGTTCACCTGTGGGAAGGTCCATGCCAAGTAACCCTCACCATTCTGCACTTCTCTTTATTTCTTTCCCTAATTCCACAGCACAAGTCACTCCTCCTGGGGACCCCCGGTGTAGCGGCTGTTTATTTCTTAATTCCCTTTTTAACTCCTCTACAAATGGATGTGTTAGCTGTGGCATTTTGACATTCTGGTCCTCTTTCTCTATCCTTCCATCTTATCATATTTCTTATCAGACTGTCCTGCTGCTCACTGTTTTCATTCTCTCCTATTTCATCTCTTACTATTTACTCATCTTCTTCCTCCCAATCCTCTGAGTCTTCTGCTACTAACCCTTCCTCCTCATCACTTATTTCAAGTTCACTCCATCTTTAGGGCTTTCTCCTCCTTATCGATTTACTTCTTTGTATTCTCCTTATCGTGACGGGTGTGCAGGGCCTCAGTCTCCTTCCACTTGTTGATGCTCGCCCTTCTTTTTGCTTACCTCCTTCCAATCTCATTGCTCTATCTAGTTTCCTCATCTGGAAATTCACGGAGGGTTCCTATAATCTTACATCTTTCCTATAATATGCCCCTCCGTTACCCTCCTCACATTCTCTTAGTATCCCTCCAGTTTTCTGATAGCAGTCCAACATATCGCTCGTCTTTATAATCTGCTGCCCTCTGTGTGCTTCCCCCTATCATCTCCTCATAATCTGAATCCTCCTCTGTCTCTTTGTCTACCTCTGATTTTTGACAATCACCGTTCCCTTGCCAGTATCTGTCCTTTTTAAACTCTGCCTTTCTCCTCTGTTTGGGGGTCCTTTTCTGTTTTTCTCCTCATATTGTTTCCTCACTGCTAGTCTTTATCAGCAGTTCTGTGTCTGCTCTCTGCCATCCCTGTCTGTGTTTCCTGCTCCCCCTCTCACTCGCCAGCTTCACTCGTCCTGTAATGTTCACTTTCGCTGTCATTAATGGACATTCTAATGCAGCATCTGCCGGCGGGACAAAGGGAATCTGCCGTCTCCCCACCTCCTCCCTGTCCTCCTCTAGAAGCTCTCTGATTTTATCAGCGCTGCTTCTCTCTTTGATGCTTCGCCCGACTACATTTACATCATCTCCAGTTCTGCCTTTCTTTACTTCTGCCTTTTTCTGCTCGTGTCTTTTGATTTATAATGATGAATACGCTCTTGCATATCTTTACACACTGCCATGTTAAATGATCCCAGTTTAGACCACTCAGCACCAAGACTTCTCACTCTTTTATCCCACTTTTTTTGACAGCTCTATGTGTTTTATTTATGCTGTTTGATTTTTCATCCCAAGTCCTCGACGGTCACTTGACCCTCCGCCATTGCTATTCCCTGCAGTCTCAGACTCCATGTTACAAGCTTTAGCGTTGGATTTTTGCTCAAATCTGGTTTTGTTTTTCACAGAATTCGCCAGATGTTGTTTCCTGGCACTCCAGGTCTTCAGATGATTTATTGAGTATTTTGATTAAGGATCAATATGCTTTATTATTAGTTTTAGTGATCTTAGCTATGAAAAGTCAAGGCCTGAGGCAGCTTTAAAAAGACACCATTTATTTGGCACAAAGTCCCTGGTTTGTCTGCTTTATCAGTCGCTTTGTTTTGAACTTCTGTGGCTCAAGGATGTCTTGTTCTCTGAAGAAGCAAGAAGGCAGATTTTATTTTAGGAACGCAGGGGCTGAGCGTCTCACTGACAGAAGACGAAACAAACTGCATGCTGGGCCTTTGTGTGTGTGAGTACAGGGCAGGCTGTCAAGGTAGAACATAAAACATATAAGAAATTAAATGACATTTAGATTTATTAGAGCTCGTCAATACCTTAGGTAATAAAATGACAATAAAATGATTATGATATCTAGTTACTCTGAGATACATAGGGGCTTAAGAGTTGATTATTGAAGGTGAAGGACCTTTACCTGCACTTAGATGTCAATGAAGTAAGCAGCAGCTTAGCCGTGTCAGACGAGGGTACAACTTAACAGCACCGCTGTCTGCATTCCATCCATCCATCCATCTATTATCCAACCCGCTATATCCTAACTACAGGGTTACAGGGGTCTGCTGGAGCCAATCCCAGCCAACACAGGGCACAAGGCAGGAAACAAACCCCGGGCAGGGCGCCAGCCCACCGCAGGGCACACATACACACACACACACACACTAGGGACAATTTAGAATCGCCAATACACCTAACCTGCATGTCTTTGGACTGTGGGAGGAAACCCATGCAGACACGGGGAGAACATGCAAACTCCACACAGGGAGGACCCAGAAAGTGAGCCCCGATCTCCAAACTGCGAGGCTGCAGCGCTACCACTGCACCACCCTTGTATCCAAATCATTTATAAACCAGTAAACCCCGATTCTCTAAAGAATCGCACATCTAAAAATGGCAATTACTTTCTGTTCCTTCCAATCTATGTAGGGATGTAAGATCATGGAGGGTGGGAGTGTCCCGGGAAAGGTCTCATTTAATGAAAGAGATATATTTGTAGTAAAGCTGTTTTCATTTGGAGCTATGACTCGTTGTAAATACATACACATATATAGATAGACGCCGCATTCACTGTGTTTCCCAGTAGACACGATACGTGAGCCTTACTGCGAGTGGCAAAAGTGGCATCTAAACTAATACAGTTAGACATGTAAACTGTGTTTTCTGATTATCCATTTAAATACGGTTAGCCAAAACGTTGTTTGGAGGCTCACTTGAGCACCTAAATGCATAGCTTTGCTAGCTTAGCCTGGCTTAGCTAAAGTAACGATTATAACACGGGAATTTCTAATGGCCAAATATAACCAAAACAATTGTTCAGCCTTACCTATGAAATGTAATCCCCCGGGATCTGGTTTGGAGCGTACAGCGGTTTGTACAATCCCAAGCAGCACATTATTCATTACTTCACTCCGCAGCAGTGCCACTCACAATATGGTGGCGACGCTGACGTATTGTTCTGCTAGTCATGAGGTGTCTAGTTATTCTATGTCAATGTTTAAATATGTCACAATGGCATCTTGTTGGCACACAAGCTTTACGTCATTTTAGTTTACAGGTTGTGTTGTGTTGTTTTGGCGCTACCTACTGAGTCTGGGAGGCTGCTGGGTTTGACTCTGAGGCGCTGAGTCGCATTGCGCGTGCGCTTCGAGTGAGCCTGAGTCGCAGTGCGCGTGCGCCTCGATGCGTCCTGCGTCCGTGAGCAGCCTGCTTCCATGAGCCCGTGAGCCTGCGTCCGTAACCTTCGGTTAGTAATATGGAATATATATCTCGTTTTAAGAATGAGTTAGTGTTACACTGTCCTCTATCGCCCAGAAGATGGCACTGCTGTGTAAGAAATGAACTAAGTAAAGCCGGACTCGATCAGATTTTTAAAATGTGTATCGCCACCTCAACTTAGTTGTCATCACATCCACTTGCAGAGCCACAGCACCATACGTCACCGCATTTGCAGACCCAGAAGTGATGTCTCCGTTGTTTCAGGACTGACTTCGTAAAATTACTTTTCGAAGGTTTCGGCAGGTCTCGGCAAAGCCCGGAAAGCAACGTCGGATCAAAGACCCGTTTAGAAACCGAATAATACGAATCATTGTGAGGTTCAGAGGGTTTCTGCCATCACCTTGTGTCATACATCAAACTAAACAATAAGGATCGTTTCTGTGAACTACACTATTAACATTTACGTTGTGTTCGGGTCTGTGGGAACCATTTAACATATCGACAAAATTAAAATCCTCAAGATCTGTGTTAATTGAAAATAGTTTTTCGTTTACATTCATGAAACGAACTATACAATATAATTATAATGTTTACACCAGGTTAGAGTTTAGTAAAACGTTAATAATAAAAGTTATTACGTTTTTTTAAATGTACTATGCATGTGTGCAATATTGTTCTAAACCTATTTAGAATAAACATTTAAGCCAATCTAATATTTTTAAACATGTATGTGAAGAAAACGGCAATCCATATTCTACACTGAATTATGCAATATATTAATTGCCTTATATAGAACTGCTCTAGTTTTTGTCACTTATTATTATAAACGATGGACCATCAAAAGAAAAAAAAATAAAAATACTAATTAGAACACAATTTACAGTATTTATACAGGACCCTGCCCAAAATTCAAAAAGAACAGCAGGACCAATATAACATTGGCTACAAATAATATCTTCACTAAATAAAGATAAATACAGGATATACAAAACATTCAAATAGAATAAAAGACAATAATGCAGACTAAAATACAACATATAATACTACAAAAAAATCTTGAACAAATAACATAAATTGTGATAAAAATTCAAACCCTGAGTAGCTGATCAGACAGAGGGGTAAACTAAAAGGAGGGCCAGAATGTCAGGTCTGTTTAATGTCCTCCTAAACAAATGAATGGAGTCAGCTGATGTCAGTAATGTTGGGAGGTCATTCCACAGTCAGGGCGCTATATACAGCTGAAGGCCCTGCTGTCACCCACAGAGTGCAGGTTAGTGGGGGCACAGAATGAGAGGACCTTAGTGGCAGGTCAAGAACAGAAGTTGATATTCAATCCTGTAAGACACAGGGAGCAGTGAAGGTGCAGCAGGATGGCTGGGATGTGCTCGCTGTTGGTGGTCCGGGTCAGGACTCTTGCAGTTGAGTTTTGAATCAGCTGGAGCTGTGATATAAGATTATATTATTATAAAATGAAGATAACTTAATTATTATATTATAAATTAAGGCATGAGGGTTGCCCTGGACATGTCATAAGCTACATAGGGTCTGACAATGGTTCCAAGGATTTCATTCCGATACTTAATGGCAGTCAAAGTGCTGCTGTCCAGCCTGTAGAGGTCTGTGCGTCCCTCCAGACCATCACTGACCCACCACCAAACCGGTCATACTGAACGATGTCACAGGCAGCATAACGTTCTCCACGGCTTCTCCAGACCATTTCACATCTGTCACATGTGCTTAGGGTGAACCTGTTCTCATCTGTGAAAAGCACAGGGTGCCCACCAGTGGTGGACCTGCCAATTCTGGTATTCTATGGCAAATGCCAATCAAGCTCCACAGAGCCCACTAAAGGATGTCGGGCCCTCAGACCACCCTCATAAAGTCTGTTTCTTTTTGTCAGAGGTCAGAGACATTCACACCAGTGGCCTGCCTGCTGGAGGTCATTTTGTAGGCCCTGCCAGAGCTCATCCTGTTCCTCCAGACCTGCTGATGGGTTAAGGACCTTCTCTGGCTCTGTCCAGCTCTCCTACAGTAACTGCCTGTCTCTTGGAATCTCCTCAATGCCCTTGAGACTGTGCTGGGAGACGCAGCAAACCTTCTGGCAATGACACGTATTGATATTCTATCCTGGAGAAGTTGGACAACCTGTGTAACCTCTGTTGGTCCAGGTATCACCTCAGTAGTGACACTGACCGTAGCCAAATGTGAAACGAGTGACAAAACAGATGAGGAGGGAAAAATGTCAGTGGGCTCCCTCCACCTGTTAAACCATTCATTCCTGTTTTGGGCGTCGTCTCATTGTTGGGCTCTATCGTGCGTGTGCCGTGGAGACGAAAGTGAGTTTCGTGGTGTATGTTGCCTGGACAGTGAGGGTGGACGCGGGTCGGGGAATAAGGAGTATTGTGTAGACAAATGTTTTCCGTGTTCCTGCAGGACCATCTAAGAAGAAGCATGTTTGTCGCGGATGCGAATCGCTGTATGTAGCGTGTTAAACAGTTTGCGATGGTGAACGCGGTCTTGCGTCATAACCGAAAAGTCAACGTGGTTCAGAGGTGCATGTGGACTGTAGCAGAGACGAACGTGAATGACGCCGTGTTTTGTGAGTTGTTGCATCTGATTTGGTGGGCGTGGCTCTGTGAGTTGTCGTGTTATCCCATTTGGTGGGTGTGGCTGTGTCTTTCTTGCTCCATGGGTGTCTTGCTTGTGCTGGCGGCTGCTTAGTGAATTTTATATATAGATGTTGCATTGTTTATGATTAACAAAATTCATAGTTTATCTGAAATGTTCTACTTATACAGTCGATTTATTCCACTTCTGAAGGTGTACATTGTCGGTATTCTCCATTGCATTTGCCCCCCCAGTGTAACGTGTGCCAGTGCAACTGAAGGGTGGCAGACGAGCTCACGTAATGGGTGACAAGGCACATCCTCACCCTGATGCCGAGGCTCTTGTCATGAATATTCCCATCTTGTGCTTTTTCTCGTTCCTGCCAGTTTACTATTATTATTGGACACGTATGTAGAGGGAATGTGTGTCTTATTTTATGTTTATGAAAGGAAGGACGGTAAAGCCTTGAATGAAACTGAGTGTTGATACTTTGGGTGACACGACAGGTGAGGAGCAGGGAACGTTAAATGTGACAGTGACTGCGGGGGATTGTGGAACTGAAGATGGTTTAAGAATACAGAAACGACAAAAGCTTAGTCTTTCAATAATTCTATTTACATCAATGATTTATCTGTTGTGTTGCAGTTCGGAAGATTACTTATTTACCCCCCCAGTGCAGCCTTTGATAAGATGCATTCAGAAGGAAAGGATGTTGCTGACAAAGTCAGGTGCTTTTTTGAAGGTTTGGCTCCAGATGTGCTTATCCAGCTGCTCCTTCTTGTCAGTACTTGAGTGATCTTTATGTTCACCTCTGGATGAATTCGCAAAGTTTCTTTACAACTTTTTTGTCTCATTAACGCAGAAATCCCGAGGCTTTCCTAAAATTGCAGAAGACAGTTGTGATTAGTTATGCAGCACACGCTTTTACTCACATTGCTTTTTGGAAATCAATAATACAAATCAGCTACAGATCTGGGAATCACTGAATAGTAAAAACGTTTAATGAGAGTGTCTTGCGCATATACTGGTGTAATGACCACGTCGGCTTTAGTGAAGCGTTTCTTAGCCTCTCTGAGATGATCGACATGGCGTAGAGTAGATTCTGGATTGTTATAATACGTGCTACCTTACGCAAAATATGCTCATTAATTTGTTACAGATTCTAGGTGGACACTATTCTGCACCAATGAAAAAAGGTGCCCGATGTAAATCGTTCATAATGTCTCCAAAATATATTTGTTAACTTACAGACAAGTACTACATAACTGTTTTATACAAAGTCATTATTTTAACATTAGGATTTGAACTCACGTTAGCGCACCTTATCGCTGTAGCAGACACAACTTCATTTACGCTTTGAGCCAAAGCACTTCAGCAGACTCGTGAGGACCAAATCGACTGCTGACTGCGCGGATATCAATGACGTCATTACGCTAGCGTGCCTCAAAATCACGTGACAGGCGCATTTGAAACATCCAGTGCTCCGTAAGCTCGACGCAGTGTCTAAACCTCAGTATCGAGCGGCCCTTCACCTTCTCCCGCACTTGCAGTCTTAATTTATCGCTGTTTTCATTTCGTTGTGTCGGGTGCTGTGTCATTAAAACCTTACAATGTAGTTTTTAAAAAGGGTGACAGAAAGAACATTTTCTCCTAACTGAAGTACTGAAGATGAAGTCCACGTCCGCCCTCGCCATTTCTGTTTGTCCTGAGGGTTTCGCCCTAATCACGCAGATTAAATGTATTTATTTACAGTATTTTAATTTTAATGGTGACTTTTTCCAAATACAATTGTTGCATTTCTTTTGTATTTTTTCTTCTTAATGTAACCCCCTTGCAACACCCTTCCGTTATCGGTATGCAAGGTCCTGTTTACCATCTTTCTCTTTATCCAACAACTCTTCTTTTTGTTTTATCCGCTTGCTACATTTAGTCCTTCTTTCTTTCTCTCTGTCTTGCATCGGGTGTTTTGCTTCAACTGCGACTCTCTTTTCTCTTTCTGTCCGTCTTGCTTCTGCGTGCTGCCTAAAACTTTCTTTCTTCTGGTCTCGGCGTTTTGCCTGAAGCTCTCTTTTCTTTGTTCTTTCTCTCTCACCACTCCTGTCTCCTCCTCTTCGTACCGTCACTCTTCCGAACTATCTTACAATGGCGTCTCCTCCCCGACCAATCCGAGGACACCTACATATATACTCAACTTCAATAAACTTTATTTACACAAAACTCGCAGTTATATATATATTCCTTTTGAAACCTGACCCAGGTTACATTAATATAAGCCCAGCCAGGTGAAGTGACTTGCTCAGGGTCACCCGTGTCAGGATCAGCATTTGAACCCACAGCCTCAGGTTTTGAAGCTGAAAGCCTTAACCACTACACCACATTACCTTCTTAGATGTCCAGGAGAAGTGATGTCAACCTCGGCGTCTTAAACCTGACCTAAGGAAATGGACAGAAGCATCATCGGCATGTGGGGGTCACCTCTGAGGGGCTGTTCATTATGGATGATCTTTCCTGACCGTGTGGCACTTTGGAATTTGTGCAGTGGACCCCAGCCATTACTGTAAGAGAAACTCTTAAACGAGAACATCTTTTTTTGCTACTTGTGACCCCTTTTGACATTTTGTGATTGTGTAGGCTGCTCCAGAGTGGGGTCTCCAGATGGACAGATGGAGACATTAAGTTTCTGCACAGTTTAGAATTTCTGCTGGTCTTGTCCTTCCCTGCTGCTCCTCTTTGACCAGCAGGACATCGTGGTGTCAGGCTGACTATCGTGTAATGGTCAGGCCTTGTTCTTTTGGACCAATCAGAGTTTGGCATGACTTCTGTTCTTGAACCTTCCACCATCTCCACCAGTGTTCTTTTCACCAAGTGAAACTAAAACCAAACTTCTTCAAATTATAATTTAGTGGACCAGAACTGAAATAAAAGTTAAATAAACTGTGAAGAGTAGAAGTAGAGAATAAGGAGAATGAGACTGCTGTTGTCAGGCTGATGTTCACCACACTTGTCTTTGTGTATGACACACATGTAATAGTATGATGGGATATGTGTGTTAAGAAGGTCCATCACAGACATGAAAGGCACTATATAACAGATCACTGTGAGCACACGGTGGATACATAAGTGAAGATTTTACTCAAGTAAGGTCCAAGCTGGGGACATCACAAAGCAAAGCGGCTGCTGGACTTCATTGTTCTTGGCCCCGGTGCATTGTGGATACTCCATCCATCATCCAGCCCACTATATCATAACACAGGGTCACAGGGTTCTGCTGGAGCCAATCCCAGCAAGCACAGGGCACAAGGCAGAAAACAAACCCAGGGCAGGATGCCAGCCCACCGCAGGGCACACACACACCAAGCACACACCAGGGACAATTTAGGATCACCAATGCACCTAACCTGCATGTCTTTGGACTGTGGGAGGAAACCCACGCAGACACGGGGAGAACATGCAAACTCCACGCAGGGAGGCCACGGGAAGCAAACCCAGATCTCCTTACTGTGAGGCAGCAGGGCTAACACTGTGCCACCATGCTGCCCATTGTGGATGCTCTCCATTTAGAAAGCCATATGTCATGACCACTTTGGAGTTGAGGTGGGCTACGTTTCTCACAAATTGATGAAGAGTGTGTTTTATTGAGGAGTTCTGGGGTGGTAGGTGTGTGAGATGTGACTACTTACGGGTGGCACCAGACCTTCTACACCTGCTCTGGAGCTTTACTGGTCCATCTGAGAAGAAGAACTAGAGCTACTGCTGTGGAGTAGAGTTAAGTGTTTGGGATTCTACCTCCTGGGGGTCTCTGTCTCCCCTTTCTCATATTTAGCCTTTATTTGTAAGCAAAACCTCCTCTTTTTTGCTACTTGTGTCCCCTTTTGATATTATGTGGGTGTGCGGACTGCTCCACAGTGTGGTCTCTGGGTGTGATGGATGGCATAAGAGACACTGAGCTCCTCTCTAGCTCTGAATTTAATGGGACGTAGTGCTGTGAGGCCAAACTGCCCGTAATGTTCAGGCCTTACGCCCTTTAATTAGTTCTAACTCAGCCTGACTTATGTTCTTGAACCTTCTACCATCTCAGTGTTCCACCAATGTTTTTTTGCAAACCAAAATGAAAACTAAAAAGTAGTTCACTAAAAGTAAAATAAAAGTGAAAAGATTTCCAAAGAGTAGAACAAAAGAATAGCGAGGATGAAGATCGTGTTTTCATTCTGATGTTCACCACACTTGTCTTTGTGTGTAACGTACACCACACGGTGTGGAGTCGCCAAGTTAATTCATTAAAACCCGGTGGCCACAGTGTTAGCTTAGACAAGAACATCAGTCTGTGTGTGTGTCCGAGTCCATCACCGTCTGCAATTGTGGCTCTCAGGGTAACTTTTGGTTTCTTTAGTTTTTATTTGTAAACATAAAAATGTCTCCCAGTTGTCACCCTCATTCCTGTTATGTTTGAATTTATTTTTTAAACGTCCTGAAGTATCTTTTACTGTGAACCTTCACATTTCGTTTATGTCATTCTGTGACCATTACAGATAAATTGTCCAATTTCTAATGAAGGTTTTGATGTCCTCCCTATTAGTGTTGAGGTGCAGACTGAGCTTCCACAGCACAATGGTAGTTCAGCATGGGAGGCTCATCAGGTGACATCTGAGGTGGTGACACAAATAAGCAATGGTCCTGGGAGAGTCGGCACTCCATCTGGTCCTGGCACTTAATGGACAGGCTGTGCGGCAGCTTTGTGAGATCTCAGCTCACTTGTGGACTGCTGATGAAGAGCTGATGAAGATACTGCAGTGACGATGAGGCTGAGCTCAGGTTTGAAAGAATGACCTGCCTGCCTCAGACACACCAGTGAAGAGATGAAAGGACTGACATTATGTTACAGAACGGTGACTCCATTAAACTGGAGCAGTCTGAGGTAACTGGGGTCCAGTAGTCAAAGAAAGGAAAGCAAGAAATGACACTTCACATGTCACACAGAGCAGAGGACGACATCACGTCCATAAGGTAAGGAGTTGGGAGACACGCTGAGCTCCTGTGTGACAGCGGGAACCTCAGTCCTCGGATGTCACCACTTTATGAAGAGGGGCGGTGAACTTCACAAGGATGATCACTTGGAGTGGCTGCCCCTACGGCATGAAGGACAGAGTCTTACTGCAGAAAGGTGAGTGGGCTGCTGTGCTGCTCCGTAATTCAGAGGATGACACACCATCAACATCTTCATGGTCTCCAATAAGACCAGAACCAGATGTGAAACACAAAACAGTGTGTGATGTCCAGACACCCCCTGCATGAAGCAGAAGACCACAAACAGGCTGTGGTACCAGGGCCTGACGTGAACGAGAGTGTCTTGTGCCCAGAGATACCCCTACATGAAGAGGTGGGCAGCAAACCACAGAGTGTGGTACCTGAGGAACATCAGATTGAGTCACAGGAACAGAAGACATTTACCAAACGAGAACAGATAATTAAATCCATCAAGGTCGCTTCTTTAGTTAATAGCTAAGATAATAAAAAGATACTGTCTGTCTGTCTGCGAGTGTGTGGTCCCTCTGAGCAATCTGATTGGTCAGTTTGGCTTTGGTGGCTCACTGGTATGGGAGATGGACCTGATACTTTAGGGGTGCAAAGGTCAATTCCTGACTGTCACCCTTTAACTTTTTTTACAAAAAAAAAACTTAAAAGCATTTCAACAAAAATGATGTTGGGCCACTAAAATCTAATAGGGTGCAAGCGGAGTTGCCTTTAAAGAGGGGAAGCATTTGTCACAGCGGGTAGTGGTGGACATATTGAAGAACCTTTTTTTTTTTTCTTGTCTATTATGTTGTTCAGTTATATTTCTTTTTGTCTGACTGCTGTAAGTAGGATGAGTTCATTCAAGTATACAGCCCCTCAAGGTCACTCCGGACTTGAAGTATCAGGTATCTCTCTGTGTAACGTGATACAGGATGTCCATATACAGTGGTGTGAAAAACTATTTGCCCCCTTCCTGATTTCTTATTCTTTTGCATGTTTGTCACACAAAATGTTTCTGATCATCAAACACATTTAACCATTAGTCAAATATAACACAAGTAAACACAAAATGCAGTTTTTAAATGATGGTGTTTATTATTTAGGGAGAAAAAAAAATCCAAACCTACATGGCCCTGTGTGAAAAAGTAATTGCCCCCTTGTTAAAAAATAACCTAACTGTGGTGTATCACACCTGAGTTCAATTTCCGTAGCCACCCCCAGGCCTGATTACTGCCACACCTGTTTCAATCAAGAAATCACTTAAATAGGAGCTGCCTGACACAGAGAAGTAGACCAAAAGCACCTCAAAAGCTAGACATCATGCCAAGATCCAAAGAAATTCAGGAACAAATGAGAACAGAAGTAATTGAGATCTATCAGTCTGGTAAAGGTTATAAAGCCATTTCTAAAGCTTTGGGACTCCAGCGAACCACAGTGAGAGCCATTATCCACAAATGGCAAAAACATGGAACAGTGGTGAACCTTCCCAGGAGTGGTCGGCCGACCAAAATTACCCCAAGAGCGCAGAGACGACTCATCCGAGAGGTCACAAAAGACCCCAGGACAACGTCTAAAGAACTGCAGGCCTCACTTGCCTCAATTAAGGTCAGTGTTCACGACTCCACCATAAGAAAGAGACTGGTCAAAAAACGGCCTGCATGGCAGATTTCCAAGACGCAAACCACTGTTAAGCAAAAAGAACATTAGGGCTCGTCTCAATTTTGCTAAGAAACATCTCAATGATTGCCAAGACTTTTGGGAAAATACCTTGTGGACTGATGAGTCAAAAGTTGAACTTTTTGGAAGGCAAATGTCCCGTTACATCTGGCGTAAAAGGAACACAGCATTTCAGAAAAAGAACATCATACCAACAGTAAAATATGGTGGTGGTAGTGTGATGGTCTGGGGTTGTTTTGCTGCTTCAGGACCTGGAAGGCTTGCTGTGATAGATGGAACCATGAATTCTACTGTCTACCAAAAAATCCTGAAGGAGAATGTCCGGCCATCTGTTCGTCAACTCAAGCTGAAGCGATCTTGGGTGCTGCAACAGGACACTGACCCAAAACACACCAGCAAATCCACCTCTGAATGGCTGAAGAAAAACAAAATGAAGACTTTGGAGTGGCCTAGTCAAAGTCCTGACCTGAATCCAATTGAGATGCTATGGCATGACCTTAAAAAGGCGGTTCATGCTAGAAAACCCTCAAATAAAGCTGAATTACAACAATTTTGCAAACATGAGTGGGCCAAAATTCCTCCAGAGCGCTGTAAAAGACTCATTGCAAGTTATCGCAAACGCTTGATTGCAGTTATTGCTGCTAAGGGTGGCCCAACCAGTTATTAGGTTCAGGGGGCAATTACTTTTTCACGCAGGGCCATGTAGGTTTGGATTTTTTTTTCTTCCTAAATAATAAAAACCACCATTTACAAACTGCATTTTGTGTTTACTTGTGTTATATTTGACTAATGGTTAAATGTGTTTGATGATCAGAAACATTTTATGTGACAAACATGCAAAAGAATAAGAAATCAGGAAGGGGGCAAATAGTTTTTCACACCACTGTATGGCCTTATTTATATTAGATGAACACGTCATCAGCTGTATGCTAAACATCCATCCATCCATTTTCCAACCCGCTGAATCCGAACACAGGGTCACGGGGGTCTGCTGGAGCCAATCCCAGCCAACACAGGGCACAAGGCAGGAAACAATCCCGGGCAGGGTGCCAACCCACCGCAGGACACACGCAAACACACCCACACACCAAGCACACACTAGGGCCAATTTAGAATCACCAATCCACCTAACCTGCATGTCTTTGGACTGTGGGAGGAAACCGGAGCGCCCGGAGGAAGCCCACGCAGACACGGGGAGAACATGCAAACTCCACGCAGGGAGGACCCGGGAAGCGAACCCAGGTCCCCAGATCTCCCAACTGCGAGGCAGCAGCGCTACCCACTGTGCAACCGTGCCGCCCGTATGCTAAACATGCCTCGGTATATTCATACACTCCCGTTGTGAGGGACCGCTAGACGTTACTGGGCTGATCGAACCCCAGCTGGACTAACTCTTCAGATAGAAAGAGCAGCAGCCACACCAGAGAGTAGTGTGGACACCAATACGGACTCTGGAGAAAAGATAATAGAAATACTGAAATCAAATCAAATAGCCTTTTATTGTCAATTCACTATATGTGCAGAACATATAGGAGAATCAAAATACTGTTTCTCTCTCAACTTCGTAGTACAATAAAATATTAAAAAGTATAGAAGTATAACATAATATAAATAACATTAAAAATTGTAAAGTAGACCTGTGTACAATGTGCAATAGTCATTAGTGCAAAAGCCACTTACAGTAAATTAATAAGCAGGGTTGCCTAAATGAGTCTGCAACTTTTTGTCAAATGCATTCTGTGTAACCAACTAGCAGAGCAATTCCAATTTTCTTTCCACACCTGACTGAATTATTTCAGATTTTTCTTTTTGTTATTTACAGTCTCTTTGGACTTTGCCTTTTTAGCATGAATTTTCATGTGTCCCTGAAGAGGAGATTTCTGTATGAATGTTTTTCCACACTTAGAGCAACGGTATGGCTTTTCTCCTCTGTGAGTTCTTATGTGTCGCTGAAGACTGCAGGGTTGTATGAATCGCTTGCTACATTCAGAGCAACAATACGCCCTTAATCCAGAATTAATTCTGTTGTGTCTATGAAGGCTGCTGTTATCGGTGAATAGCTTGTCACAATCAGGAAACGAGTATGGCCTCTATCAAATGTGTGTTCTTATATGTATATGAAGACTGCCTTTTTGTGAGAATTTCTTGCCACATTCAGAACAGGCTTAAGGATGGTCTTTATTGTGGACTCCTGCATGACACAGAAAATTGCTTGTGTTGGAAAATCTTTTGCCACATTCAGGACAGCAATAGGGCTTCTCACCAGTGTGACCTCTTAAATGCCTCATATGATTACTGCTACTTGAAAATCGTTTGCCACATTTAGAACAGGAAAATGGCTGTTCTCCTGTGTGCACTCTCATATGTGTCTGAAGATGAATTGATTGTGAGAACCGTTTGCCACATTCAGAACAACAATATGGATTCTCTCCAGTGTGAATTTTTTTGTGTCTGTAAAGACTGCTCCTGTTAAAGAAATGTTTACCACAAGATGGACAACGACATAAACCCTGTCCTCTGTGACCAATCATGTGTTTCTGACGGTGGCTCACTTGTGGGAATCGTTTGCCACTTTTAGACAAATATGGTTTCTCTACAATGGGAGTTGTGGTTTGGCTGTGTTTTGAAAAGTTCTTAACACATTCAGAACGGTGGTATGGCTCCTTCCCTGTATTATCTTCTCTGTGTTTCTTAGGCATGTGACTATCTGAGAATTATTTCCCACCTTCAGGACAGTGATACGGTTTCTTACTCCCATGAATCCCTCCATTATCCTTAGAATTCAATTTGTATTTAAATGTTCTCACACACTGTTGGCGGATTGGATTTAGATTGTACACTCCTTGAGATTTGATGGCATCGATCCTTGTTAGCTTCACAATGGGCTGAAATCTAGGGTGCTGAGAGGCCGTTACCAAGTCCTTTGTTGCAGATGCCAGTTTCTTCCTATTCTTATCAGGTTGTTTAATTTGTGGACGACCCTGAAGAGAGGACAAGTAGTCATTCTCTTGAAAATCTACAGAAATAAAAATGAGTTAAAGTTTTAAATGACCAATATTTAAAATAAAATAGCACTGCAAGAGAATATTCAGTGTTTAACAGCATATGCCTTTTGCAACCCACTTTACAAAAGCATGCTAATGGAGTTAACACTTCAACAGTCCCAACATTTGCAGACTGAATTAACAAACACATGAAGCCATATTAGGATGCAGTTACCATGGACCAGGAACAAGCCATGAGCAACTATCATTAATGGCTTTGTTGATGGCTTGAAAAAGAAAGAGCAACTGGGGCGGCAAGGGTGGCCAACATGACCTGCAGACCTTTTAGAGAAGACCCCATATAGAAATGTCAAGGATGATAAAGCCACTACATCTACGTGCACAGTGACATTGACATTACCATGGACTCATTACATCAGTTATGGTCCCTATGACCACTCCACCTTGTTTGGATAACTGTGCTAATTGAGGAGCTAATTTATTGGAGTAAGTGTGAACTCCCGCCCTGGGTGATCAAAATTATTAGACAGTAAGCCACATCATATATTTACATACTTTTTTTCGGCTGCTCCCGTTAGGGGTTGCCACAGCGGATCATCTTCTTCCATATCTTTCTGTCCTCTGCATCTTGTCCAACTTGAGCTGACCCTCTAATGTACTTATTTCTAATCCTATCCATCCTCGTCACACCCAGTGCAAATCTTAGCATCTTTAACGCTGCCACCTCCAGCTCTGTCTCCTGCTTTCTAGTCAGTACCGCGATCTCCAACCCATATAACATAGCTGGTCTCACTACCATCCTGTAGACCTTCCCTTTCACTCTTGCTGGTACCCGTCTGTCATAAATTACTCCTGACACTCTTCTCCACCCACTCCACCCTGCCTGCACTCTCTTTCACCTCTCTTCCACAATCCCCATTACTCCGTACTGTTGAGCCCAAGTATTTAAACTCATCCACCTTCATCAACTCTACTCCATTCATCCTCACCATTCCACTGACCTCCCTCTCATTTACACACATGTATTCTGTCTTGTTCCTACTGACCTTCATTCCTCTCTTCTCTAGAGCATGTCTCCACCTCTCCAGGGTCTCCTCAACCTGCTCCCTACTCTCACAGATCACAATGTCATCAGCAAACATCATAGTCCACGGGGTCTCCTGTCTAATCTTGTCTGTCAGCCTGTCCATCACCAATGCAAATAAGAACGGGCTCAGAGCTGATCCCTGATGTAATTCCACCTCCATGTTGAATGCATCCGTCACTCCTACTGCAGACCTCAGAAAGCAGGAGACAGAGCTGGAGATGGTAGAGTTAAAGATGCTAAGATTTGCATTGGGCATGACGAAGATGGACAGGATTAGAAATGAGTACATTAGAGGGTCAGCTTAAGTTGCATGGTTGGGAGACAAAGTCAGAGAGGCGAGATTGCGCTGGTTTGGACATAGGCAGAGAAGAGATGTTGGGTATATTGGGAGAAGGATGCTAAGGACAGAGCTGCCAGGCAAGAGAAAAAGAGGAAGGCCCAAGAGAAGGTTTATGGATGTAATGAGAGAGGACATGAAGGTGATGGGTGTAACAGAGTAAGTTACAGAGGACAGGAAGATATGGAATAAGATGATCTGCTGTGGCGACCCCTAATGGGAGCAGCTGGAAGAAGAAGAAGAAGCGGTGCACAAAATCCCATGGTTCATCAGAGAAATTAGATGTTTAGTGAAGTTATAACTATTAATCAAATAACTATAAAACTCATAAGGAAAGGCTCAGGCATGTATTTTTCTTTTCTATAAATCACGTAGAGATAAGACTGATATTTATTCAGCTCGAGGTCAGGAACAAGAAGTAGAAATCTATACTAATAAAAGGCAAAGCCCTCACTGACTCACTCACTCACTGACTGACTGACTGACTCACTCATCACTAATTCTCCAACTTCCCGTGTAGGTGGAAGGCTGAAATTTGGCAGGCTCATTCCTTACAGCTTACTTGCAAAAGTTAGGCAGGTTTCATTTCGAAATTCTACGCGTAATGGTCATAACTGGAACCTCTTTTTTGTCCATATACTGTAATGGAGGAGGCAGAGTCGCGTATCGCGTTATCATGCCTCCTACGTAATCACGTGAACTGAAAACAAGGAACAGCCCCAAAGAGCGCTGAAGAAAACATTCATTACACAATTGAGAAGGCACAAGAGAGCGGCTCACGTGAACTAACTGAATGCAGCACGAGTGATCACTTCGATACTGCGGAAACAAAGCACGGTGTAAACCATAAGTTTAAATTAACTTTATAGAAACGCTCCTGCTGCCGTTTGCAATACCATATTCGCGACATACAAGTTTAATGAGAAGACACAAGGTATAAACGAGACTTTGGATCACTTTGTAACGGACTTAAAATTGCTGTAGCGAGAAACTTTTAAGTGCCGGGTCTTAGCTAACATTAAATAAAGCCGTGGACATCGCAACATCACACAAGAGAGCAGCTCACGTGAACTGACTGAATGCAGCATGGGTGATCACTTCGATGAATCAAACCTGTTCAAAAAACACATTACACAATTGATAATGTAGGAAAAGAATATGAAGCAACTGACGCATACAGACATATTCATGAGTGCAGGTACTTCAGAAACAAAGCACCGTGTAAACCTAAAGTTTAAATTAAGTTCATAGACCTACAAAAGGTTGCCATTGATTTGAGGCAAGATTGCTTTTCTCCTGTACAACTATACGTTGCATTCTCAACAGTAAGCTTGCACGGCTTGGTCATATTACAACCGGAGTGCTGAACTGACAACGTGGTATACAAAGAGAACTACAGTAATCCCTCGCTATATCGCGCTTCGCCTTTCGCGGCTTCACTCTATCGCAGATTTTATATGTAAGCATATTTACATATATATCGCGGATTTTTTGCTGGTTCGCAGATTTCTGCGGACAATGGGTCTTTTAATTTCTGGTACATGCTTCCTCAGTTGGTTTGCCCAGTTGATTTCATACAAGGGACACTATTGGCAGATGGCTGAGAAGCTACCCAACTTACTTTTCTCTCTCTTGCGCTGACTTTCTCTGATCCTGACGTAGGGGGATTGAGCAGGGGGGCTGTTCGCACACCTAGACGATACGGACACTCGTCTAAAAATGCTGAAAGATTATCTTCACGTTGGCTACCTTCTGTGCAGCTGCTTCGTGAAGCGACATGCTGCACGGTGCTTCGCATACTTAAAAGCTCGAAGGGCACGTATTGATTTTTTTTATCTGTCTCTATCTCTCTCTCTCTCTCTCTCTCTCTCTGTCTGTGCTCCTGACGAAGGGGGTGTGAGCTGCCGCCTTCAACAGCTTTGTGCCGCAGTGCTTCGCATACTTAAAAGCCAAACAGCCCTATTGATTTGTTTGCTCCTTTGAAGAGGAAGATATGTTTGCATTCTTTTAACTGTGAGACTGAACTGTCATCTCTGTCTTGTCATGGAGCACAGTTTAAACTTTTGAAAAAGAGACAAATGTTTGTTTGCAGTGTTTGAATAACGTTCCTGTCTCTCTACAACCTCCTGTGTTTCTGTGCAAATCAGTAACCCAAGTATGACAATATAAAAATAACCATATAAACATATGGTTTCTACTTCACGGATTTTCACCTTTCGCGGTGGGGTCTGGAACGCAACCCCCACGATGGAGGAGGGATTACATTTACATTTACATTTACATCATTTAGCAGACGCTCTTATTCAGAGCGACTTACAGCAGTGCTTAGTAGTCTACGACTGTTCTTCAGTCTTTAAGGCTAGGATTAAATCTACTGTCATTAAACAAGTTACCGCTGACCAAGTTGTACACAAAACCATGCCAGAAGAAAATAGTAAGTTGTTAGTACAAAATTTTTTTTTTTTTTTTTTTTGAGAAAAGGGTAGAAAAAAGTATGGGGACTTTAGTCCAAGTGCTGTTGAAAGAAGTGTGTCTTCAGACAACGTTTGAAGACAGTGAGGGTCTCCGCTGTTCGTACAGCAAGAGGAAGTTCGTTCCACCACTGAGGAGCCAACACTGCAAAGAGTCTTGATGCATGTTGTCCTCTTCTTTTAAGTAAGGGTGGTTCGAGACGAGCAGTGCTTGATGTTCTGAGAGAGCGAGAAGTGACACGCTGCTTAACCAGTGCTGATATGTAAGGTGGTGCAGTTCCAGTTTTGGCCTTAAAGGCAAGGGTTAGGGTTTTGAACCTGATGCGGGCAGCCACAGGGAGCCATTGCAGGTTCCGCAGCAGAGGTGTAGTGTGTGAGAATTTGGGAATATTAAAAATGAGTCTTGCAGCTGCATTCTGGATCAATTGAAGTGGTCGTGTTGCCTTTAGTGAAAGTCCAGACATCAGAGAGTTGCAGTAATCCCACTTAGAGATGACCAAGGTCTGGACGAGAAGCTGAGTAGCCTCTGTAGTGAGAAAGGGCGGATTCTCCTGATGTTGTAAAGAAGATATCTGCAGGACCTGGAGAGGTTGCTGATGTGTGGAGAAAAAGACAATTCTTCATCTAGAGTGACACCAAGACTTCTTGCCGTTTTTGAGGGGATGATAACCAAGTTGTCAAAAGAGATTGCAAGGTCAAGATTCGGAGATGAGTTGCCTTTGATGTACAAGAGTTCAGTCTTGCTGGGATTCAACTTGAGGTGGTGGGAAGTCATCCAAGAGGAGATATCAGCTTGGATATCAGATTACTGTATAACAATCGTAATAAACGAACAAAAAAACAGCAGAGAACCCGTGGATTAAATAAAAAGGCTGCTTCCTTGGCGAAGCAAGGAAAAAGGATGACCTTATATGGCGTTCGTTTATAAAACAGCGGAGAACCTGTGTAAAGACTGCTTCACAAAAAAACAGCAGAGCGCCTTATATGAGCAGGCTGTCAGCTAAAGAAGGGAATCAATAAACAACTATAATCGTAATAAACAAACAAAAAATAGTGGAGAATCCGCGGACTACATAAAGGAAATGGGTACCTGAACAGAAAAGTGAGTCTCAAATAGCTACACAATAACTATAACAATCATAATAAACAAACAATAAAACAATACAGAACCACTAAGCAAGGAGAAAGGACGGCCTTATATGACGTTCGTTTATAAAACAGCGAACAGGCTGTGTAAAGGCAGCTTCACAAAAAAAAAGATCCTTAACAAATTGTTATTGGTATATTTTCCCTCAATTTAAAAAGGTTTTCTTTTCTTCTTAATTAAAATTTAAAAGCAGTAGTTCGCCGCTGCGAAGTGCTGGGATTTGGCTATTATATATATATATATATATATATGTAGATATGTATGTATATACAGTGATCCCTCGCTATATCGCGCTTAACCTTTCGCTGCTTCACTCTATCGTGGATTTTATATGTAAGCATATTTAAATATATATCGCAGATTTTTTGCTGGTTCGCGGATTTCTGAGGACAATGGGTCTTTTAATTTCTGGTACATGCTTCCTCAGTTGGTTTGCCCAGTTGATTTCATACAAGGGACGCTATTGGCAGATGGCTGAGAAGCTACCCAACTTACTTTTCTCTCTCTCTTGCGCTGACTATCTGTGATTCTGATGTAGGGGGATTGAGCAGGGGGGCTGTTCGCACACCTAGACGATACGGACGCTCGTCTAAAAATGCTGAAAGATTATCTTCACGTTGCTACCTTCTGTGTGCAGCTGCTTCGTGAACGACATGCTGCACGGTGCTTCGCATACTTAAAAGCTCAAAGGGCACGTATTGATTTTTGACTTTGTTTCTCTCTCTCTCTCTCTCTGCTCCTGACGGAGGGGGTGTGAGCTGCCGCCTTCAACAGCTTTGTACCGGCGGTGCTTCGCATACTTAAGAGCCAAACAGCCCTATTGATTTGTTTGCTTTTCTCTCTATCTCTGCGACAGTCTCTGCTCCTGACGCACACTCCTTTGAAGAGGAAGATATGTTTGCATTCTTTTAATTGTGAGATGGAACTGTCATCTCTGTCTTGTCATGGAGCACAGTTTAAACTTTTGAAAAAGAGACAAATGTTTGTTTGCAGTGTTTGAATAACGTCCCTGTCTCTCTACAACCTCCTGTGTTTCTGCGCAAATCTGTGACCCAAGCATGACAATATAAAAATAACCATATAAACATATGGTTTCTACTTCGCGGATTTTCTTATTTCGCGGGTAGCTCTGGAACGCAACCCCCGCGATGGAGGAGGGATTACTGTATATATATATATATATATATATATTTTATATATATATATATATATATAGTAAAGGACAGCTGGGTCCCATGCCCGGCAGGGACGCCTCTGCTGCATCTGTTCCGGGGGAGGAGCCATGGACACTTCAATACCTCCCCTGGGACGCTTGGTGGCAGCCTCCCTGGCAGCCAATGATTCCCCAACCCGGCACATGGCTTCATAGGAGATGGAGTCCTCCACAGCCTGGTTGGGGGCTCGGATGGCCACCAGGGGGAGCTGCGTGGAGTCAGTAGCCTGGCTGGTCATACCTTCAGCCCCACCCGGAAGGGCAATCAGGACCAGGTGGCCAAGCACCTGGACCGCTTCGGGGTGGGATATAAAAAGGGCCAGTCACCACCACTCAGAGAGCCAGAGTTGGGAGGAAGGAGGACTAAGATTGGAGAGGAGTGGTGGGAGAGAAAGAGTGTGTTGCTTTGTGTTGGACTTGTGTTTTGGGACTGTGTATTACCTGTGGGTCACGGGGTAGACGTGCGCCCACGGGTGAAGAAGAAAATAAAGTCCATTGAGTTTATACGTGCCTCTGTGTCGTTCTGTGCCGGGTCGGGCGCTATATAGCGCTCCTTATTACAATATGTAGATATGTATGTATATCTATACTAATAAAAGGCAAAGCCCTCACTGACTTACTCACTCATCACTAATTCTCCAACTTCCCGTGTAGGTGGAAGGCTGAAATTTGGCAGGCTCATTCCTTACAGCTTACTTACAAAAGTTAGGCAGGTTTCATTTCGAAATTGTACATGTAATGGTCATAACTGGAACCTCTTTTTTGTCCATATACTGAAATGGACAGCAGCTCGCTGGCCGTGGGAGGCGGGGTTGTGTATCGCATCATCACACCTCCCACGTAATCACGTGAACTGACTGTGAACGCAGTACGTAGAAAACAAGGAAGAGTCCTAAAGAGCACTGAAGAAAACATTCATTACACTGCTTCACAAAAAAACAGCAGAGCGCCTTATATGAGCAGGCAGTCAGCTAAAGAAGGGAATCAATAAATAACTATAATCGTAATAAATGAACATCTTCATCTCCACTTTTCCATCTGTTTTTAAATAATTTCAGTTTTGTGAAAAGTTGAATTTGGCTCAAAAACTTTTTTGAAAAGCTCTTGGCCCAATGATTTTCTGATTGCAAATGTAAGGCTACTCCTATCGTTAAAGTTGGGCAAAAGGTACGGCTAGAGACCCAAGATATCAGTCTACATAGTGACCCTTTTTAAACTGATACAGCACCAGAATAGTACTTATTTTGAGAAGATTGTGCTTTTAATTCTGACATTTTCCTTCACTCCATGTAGTTTTTTGATGGACTCATCCATGGTTTTTTGGTGGATGGACTGTTCGTCTAAATCAATTGTTTTGAATTTTCACAGTTTGCCTAAGCTATTTAAAAAAAATAATAATTCCTAACACAAAACACCTTTACTGGGTGGCATACAGTCATGTAGGCTGTACTAACTGAACGGACTTCCTATAGTTAAAGTTTGTTTTTGCATTATTTGTCGAGTTCTGATATCACCTACACCCTATTGTGAGTTTAGGCCATGTTTTTGTACTGTAACACACCAAACACTGTATTTTTGTTATTTTTATAAGTCATTTTACCCTTCCGTCAATCACATAATTTGTGGACATTTTGTGGCTGCTGACGTGGCTTAGCTCCATCACATGATGTCATCTTGCCACCTTATTTAAGATGGTAGCATGGTGTCCTCGCTCTTCTACCTTTGTCATAATCGGCCGTGTTCTTCATATTTGATTTTCATTGACAGATACTGTTCTGTTCTATTTATGTTAATCAGTTTGAAGCGGCTTTGTTTTCCTGTCTGTTTTAACTCATTATGTGATTAATCATTTGTAAAATGTTTAATTAGATCATACCTGTGAATTTATTAGAGCCACCACTCAGTGAACAGTGCTACAAAATAAAATTACCTGAACTGAACCAACATTGTTTTTTGTAATGCTCTAAAATGGATGAGAATTTCAAAAAGATTTCAAGTACTGTACCAACTTGTATTTTCAAAAACTTCAAATATAAAAAAGCCACCACATCACAAAGATCAGCCCCTTTTCATACGGAACAACTGAATTGATAGGAAACAGGAAATGGCTAAAAGCATCAAAATCCTTTAAAACTAATTTCATAGAATGTTTCACATGTTTTAGATGAAATCCTGCTTTAACTAACAATTTTGTTTGTTTAACTCCATAACGTTCAGTGGACCAGTTTTCTTCACATTCACAAAGTCTTTGCAATTTCAGAATATACAGGGTGGGCCATTTATATGGATACACCTTAATAAAATGGGAATGGTTGGTGATATTAACTTCCTGTTTGTGGCACATTAGTATATGTGAGGGGGAAAACTTTTCAAGATGGGTGGCCATTTTGAAGTCGGCCATTTTGGATCCAACTTTTGTTTTTTCAATAGGAAGAGGGTCATGTGACACATCAAACTTATTGGGAATTTCACAAGAAAAACAATGGTGTGCTTGGTTTTAACATAACTTTATTCTTTCATGAGTTATTTACAAGTTTCTGACCACTTATAAAATGTGTTCAATGTGCTGCCCATTGTGTTGGATTGTCAATGCAACCCTCTTCTCCCACTCTTCACACACTGATAGCAACACCGCAGGAGAAATGCTAGCACAGGCTTCCAGTATCTGTAGTTTCAGGTGCTGCACATCTCGTATCTTCACAGCATAGATAATTGCCTTCAGATGACCCCAAAGATAAAAGTCTAAGGGGGTCAGATCGGGAGACCTTGGGGGCCATTCAACTGGCCCACGACGACCAATCCACTTTCCAGGAAACTGTTCATCTAGGAATGCTCGGACCTGACACCCATAATGTGGTGGTGCACCATCTTGCTGGAAAAACTCAGGGAACTTGCCAGCTTCAGTGCATAAAGAGGCAAACACATCATCATGTAGCAATTTCGCATATCCAGTGGCCTTGAGGTTTCCATTGATGAAGAATGGCCCCACTATCTTTGTACCCCATATACCACACCATACCATCAATTTTTTTGTTCCAACAGTCTTGGAGGGATCTATCCAATGTGGGTTAGTGTCAGACCAATAGCGGTGGTTTTGTTTGTTAACTTCACCATTCACATAAAAGTTTGCCTCATCACTGAACAAAATCTTCTGCGAAAACTGAGGGTCCTGTTCCAATTTTTGTTTGGCCCATTCTGCAAATTCAGTGCGCTGATCTGGGTCATCCTCATTGAGATGCTGCAGTAGCTGGAGTTTGTAAGGGTGTCATTTGTGAGTAGCTAATATCCGCCGAAGGGATGTTCGACTAATGCCACTCTCCAGTGACATGCGGCGAGTGCTACGCTGTGGCCTCTTGCTGAATGAAGCTAGGACAGCCACTGATGTTTCTTCATTAGTGACAGTTTTCATGCGTCCACATTTTGGCAAATCCAACACTGAACCAGTTTCACGAAACTTAGCAAGCAGTTTGCTAACTGTAGCATGGGAGATGGGTGGTCTCGTAGGGTGTCTTGCATTGAAATCTGCTGCAATGACCCGGTTACTGCGTTCACCAGACATCAACACAATTTCTGTCCGCTCCTCACATGTTAACCTCTGCGACATGTCAATGGCTGTAAACAAAGAGAAACTTGTAAATAACTCATGAAAGAATAAAGTTATGTTAAAACCAAGCACACCATTGTTTTTCTTGTGAATTTCCCAATAAGTTTGATGTGTCACATGACCCTCTTCCTATTGAAAAAACAAAAGTTGGATCCTAAATGGCCGACTTCAAAATGGCCACCATGGTCACCACCCATCTTGAAAAGTTTTCCCCCTCACATATACTAATGTGCCACAAACAGTAAGTTAATATCACCAACCATTCCCATTTTATTAAGGTGTATCCATATAAATGGCCCACCCTTGTATAATGATAAATGTGAACAGGACTGGTTTATCAATTCACAGGTTTTGCACTCCACTGATGCACAGAGATTCTTACACACAGGCAGACGTGAAACACTTTCATTCAGAGGGGTCTAAATTGTACAAATTTATTGAACAGTCAAATGGGTGACATGTCTACTCCACAATACTACGTATGGAGAAAGTAAAAAGGCAATACATTATTGTTTGAAAGGGTTTCGTTAAAGAAATCTAGAAACAAACAGATTTGACTTTTCTTTGACTTCTCTTTAATTTGTCTAAAATCTATTAAAAGGTTTTCTTCATAATAAAGACATTAAGCTAGTGATTATTATTAAAAAGAGATACAACCCAAACCAAGGAAATGTGAACTGATAGTGTTAGGTGAAAAAACTGCAAGAACAACTCAGCCAGGCCTCCTCATTCCAATCCACAGGATTAATTGTTTCTGTTCCTTATACTTTAAAAATGAAACCCGTATTTTTTAAAAAGCCTTTGTTTCTAAGCAGAGTGAAAATGCAAGAAAGCACCCTTCAGGTAAATCATAACTGCCTTATTTTATTTTAGCACATACCTTCTCCAGTTTGATTTGGACACAATTTCTTCTCAGGCCTCACTGTGTTAGTCTTTGAGGATTCTGATGGCTTGTGGGCTTTACTGTCCTTCAAGGAGCAGCGTCTGCCCAAACTGGAGCCCAATCTGTTTAAGTCTTCATCTGGGCCCATATATTGAGGATTACAGTCTCTCACCTTCATACGGTTTATAATTTTGCGGGGTCTCTGAATGTTAGTCCTACCCTTTCTTTTGTTCCTCTTTTCAGAGACATCCTCTTCACGTTGACATTCTTTCTGTAAACTCTTCTGGCCAGCTGGATACATTTTTGGCATCTTCTTCTTTTTCTCTGTAAAGAACACAGAGTTTAATTAATTCAGAAGTGCAATACAAATGTAACACATTTAAGTCCCATTTTTCTATGTCCTCATCAGTTAAGAAAGAAGCCAAGTCAAGTTATTCACCGAGACCACTTGGGCAGAGTAAGTAATTAATCTTCATACCAGGTGACCAGATATGAAACAGTCTCAGGGAGTGAGTCATGCCTTTACGACACACCATTATGACTCGGCACCATCTGTTGATATTAGGGATGTTATGATATTAGAACTCTTGTATGTGACACTAATATAACAGAGAGATTTGTTCAGGTGAGAAATACCAACCCAGGATGAGAGGGAGTGCTGCTGCTAACTATCTCCTCTTCTTTATCTACAATGGAAAGAAACGCCCAGCCGAGGAGTCACCACATCCTCAGGTCTTATCTGGTTAGAAGGAGGAGGATGCCATCTTGCACAGTTGTGTGTCAACAGTATTCACTACTTTGATTGAACATTCAGTACTGTTAGGGTCCCGGAATTTTGTTAATAGTTAATGTGAAGGAAGGTTTATACAAGTTAGGCCGCAGGGTTATGTTAAAAAACAGGGGCATATGAAGGAGGAACTTAAAATCGCAGGTCAACTCGTCTAATGTGAAACTGCAACAAGCTTACAAAATCCAAAACCATTATTCAAGTCACAGCCTTCATTTACATAATCTTAGTGAGATGGAGGCAGTTAGCGGTGTGTCCCCGTAAAGATGGCCGCCTAATGTGAGACACCCAATGTCTGACTTCAACTAGCCTGCAACTCGCTAAGATAAATTTAAACAGGTTTGATTTTGTTTTTAGTCATAGGGGCAGACTGTGTGTGCAGGAGAGCAGACAACCAGTGAAAGTTTACCTGAAGTAGAAGGCATAGAGTTAAGTGAAGAGGAATAAGAAACTGCAGGGTTTGAACCTAACAAAAATAAGAGATGCTGCTCTTTCTGTCGTTTCATGTTTCAGATAGCAAAACAAAAGGGGAAAAAATTAAATAAAATAAAATAAAATAAAATAAAGGGTGAAGATTGCTGCTGAAAAGCTACAGCTATTAACCCTTTGTACACCACAGACATCATCAGCAGCATGCTATTGGCTGTTAGAAACAGGGCTGAGCACGACTCTGCTGAATGGTCGTTTAAATTAATGTGGTCAGGTGATGAGATCAGCGACTGTGGTTGGCAAATCTGACATGCTCCAGGACAAAAATATTCTTCAAAACAACTGTCGTTATAAACAACTTTGAAACAAATTTCAAGTTTATCAGCTTCATCTTGTTTAAGTACACTCTGCACACATCACAAATATTTTAGTACTTAACACATTAATAAACTCCTATTAAACAGCAGCACCTCCCAGTATTGTGAGATTGGCATGGTGGAGGCCTTGTGTGCCTCAGTCTTTCTTAACGCTCCATTTGTGCTTCTGATGGATCAGTTTGCTATGGGTAACCCTAAGGGGGGGGGGGGGGGGGGGGGGGCTCATTACTGACCTTCATGAATACTTTAATTAAATGAAAGTGGGTCTTGTGCAGAAGAGGGATGCCAGTCCTGACAGTTCACCTAAGAGTGGCACAAAGAGGTGACCCACACAGCCCACCTCACCACCCTGGTCCAGTGCAAAACAAAAAGTTATTGGGGTACAGGAATAAAACCAGAGTACCTGTTCAGTGCAGGAGCCAGCTATAGACCATCATAGGGTACACTCACATTCAAGTCCACAACCACACCAAGACAAGTTAGATTTGCCAGGCCACTAAACCTGAGCACCTTTAGAGAAGTGGAGAAAATAAGAATAAAAGAGCAGACATGGAAACTGCATAGAGACTTAAAAAACAGGTTGAGATTCAAATTCTTTCTGACAGAACTGTAAGGCAGTAACACAAAGTTGCCCGAAGGACTCCTCACCGCTCTTTCAATGTCACCAACCCCGCAACTGTCAGAACTGAGCGCCGCGGAGTGACAAGAGAAACAAAGGCAGAAATCAAAGCGTCTTACGTGTGGAATGGCCGTCTGCTCGACGCCGGCGATTCGCGAAGGAAACGACAAAAGAACACTCAGAGGGGAATGAACAGGCGCCAGCGGTGTGACTGGGTGCTACGAACTAAAATTTGGGATTCAGCCACGTGAAGTGAACTGCTGATACGAATGAACAGCAATGGCACGCGGGTGGCCACAGGAGGATTCACTCGAGCAAAGTTCGGCGGGGGGCTAAAGAACACGAACTCGCCGCGCGCGGTGATTCTAATGGAGCGAATGAAAACTCACACGTCCATAAAGTGCATCTCCAAAATACTTACTGTCTGCCTCTTGCCGATGAGATTCTTTCTGAACTCGGTGACACTTCTGACAGTGTTTCACAAAGCTAGACGGTGGCAGTGTGGCTTCAGAACCCGTCGCATTGGATGACGTCAGCCTGTCTCCGATTTCGGGTCACGTGCCAGTTGAGCGAGAATACGCTGTAGCAGGAGAGAGGCTGGGTGGCTCAGTGTCCTGCTGCCTTATAGGAGCCTATCCATCCATCCATCCATTTTCCAACCCGCTGAATCCGAACACAGGGTCACGGGGGTCTGCTGGAGCCAATCCCAGCCAACACAGGGCACAAGGCAGGAACCAATCCCGGGCAGGGTGCCAACCCACCACAGTCAATGCAGCAATGATATATTTATATATATATATATATATATATAGCGTTACCTGGTAGGTAACCACCCACACTAACAGATTGTGACACAGACTTCGAATGCCGTGAATATATATATATATATATATATATATATATATATATATATATATATATATATATATATATATATATATATATATATATCATAATAAGAAACTTCCATCCCTCCAGGATAAGTATAGGTCCCTCCTCTCTTTCTTCTCTGTATCTCTGCTATCTGCAAAAGACATTCTTATTAATTGCATACTCTGAAAGAAATGTTCACCACCTCTTTTCTACCTTTAAGTCTCTCTTAAGTCCTCCTGCTGCTCCAAGACCTTTGCCATTCTCTTAATGATTTTGCTTCTTTCTTCTCTTTCAAAATCACCAAAAGACCCCAAAGACATCTTCTGAGTCTCCTCTGTGTCATTCTCCTCTTTCATCCTTCACTACTGTAAATGACTCACACATTTTAGACCCCTGTGCTCTGGACCCCATTTCTTCACACCTTTCTACAGTCCATCTCTCCTTCCTTAATCCCCTATATCTCTTCTCTTTTCAATGCCTCACTGACCCCCGGTATCTTCTCTACTAATTTCAAGATGTCTTGTTGAACCCTTATGCTCAAAAACCCTCTCTCGTCCCATCTGCCCTTGAGAATTACCATCCGGTGTCCATTCTGCCATTTCTGTTCAAAACCCTAGAACTCGTAGTTCATAAACAGCTCTCTTCATTTCTCTCTGACTATCATCAACTAGATCTACTTCAGTGTGGATTCTCCAAGGGTCCCTCTACTGAGACTCCACTGCTTTCAGTCACAAATGCTCTTAGATCTGCTCGAGCTCCTTCTCCCTCTTCTGTCCTCATCCTCCTTGCCCGTTCATCAGCCTCTCTTATGGTTCACCACTCCCTGCTTATCTCTTCTCCTAATTAAATTGGAATAAGCGTCTCTGCTTTGAACAGGTTCAAGTCCTCACTCTCGGACTGATCCTTTTGTGTCTCCTGGTCCAACTCCTTGTCTTCTTGACAGAACATTTCTACAGATGTGCTTCAAGGACTGGTGTTGGGTTCACTTTTCTTGTCCTTCTACATCTGTTCCTTTGTCAATGTTACTTCATCTCATGGCTTCTCCTACCACCTCAATGGTGGCGACTCACAGATCTCCTCTCATTTCTCTCTTACAGTCCACTGCTTTCAGCCGAGATCTTCAGTTGCCTCCCTGCCATCTCAATCTGAATGAATGATCAGCACCTTAAAGTGAGGATCTGATCAAAGACTTTGTAATCGGAAAAAAGTAAGAGAACACTTTTCAAATATACTGTGAATAAAGTGGAAGGATACAAAAAAACATTATTTTCCATCTTACTGTAAATTTTCTTTCATTCTGAAAAATAAAATTTTATTTTACAGTTTATTATTGTTTATATTTTGAATTAGATATTTATGGGGCCACCAAAATCTTTTAAGTTCTTGAATCCAGCAACATCCCTGTATTATTTTTTAATCATTTTTTATGTGTAAGTTTGCTTTGTTGTGTAATAAAAATGAGGAAAGTAATCTGCTTAATAAAGCCCTGAAGACACAGCCTACAATGAATCTCAGCAGAACAACAAAGTATTTCCATAATATTCTCATTATGATCAACTAATGTGGAACTGAACTGACAATACAGCCCTGTGAGCGGTGGATCGGTACGCTCAGTTCAGATCGGGCCGTGCTGTAAAGTGGAGTTTATTTTCTTTTCTTCATTAAGCACATGTGCAGTGAGTCACATCAGCTCAGATATGATATCACACACTCCACTCTTCATCATTTTAAACACTTCAGTCAGGTCTCCTCTTCATCTCCCTCTTCTTAAACTCTAAAAGCTCAGCTCTTTAAATCTTTCCTCATAACTCATCCCCTGTAGCCCTGAATCAGCAGAGTTGCTCTTCTCTGGACCTTTTCTAGAGCTGCTATGTCCTTTTTGTATCCTGGAGAACAAAACTGCACTCCTGCCCTATTAAAATGGCGGTCCACTGGCCACTTGCAGTCCAGAAGCAACAACCTCTGATTGCCCAGCCAGTGGTCCAACCAGTAACACAGAGACAAACTGAGAGAGACACATTTTGTAAGGCTTCAGAAATTCCTACATAAAGTCCTACAATAGTACAGGACATGAATACAACAGTCGGTGTAGTTCAGCAACATTCAACCCACAATGCAGAGTAACTCGAGGTGGGGTTAGTAGTCTATGATACTGTGACCACCTGTCCAACTTAAGGTTGATATTCTTTGATTTTGGAAATTCTGTATTTGTAATTTTAAACTATCAAGCACAATATCATGTAGTACAGGTCACCAGTGCAAGTGGCACAATGTTAGCTCCGCTAACGCACATTAAGGAGATCATGGGTTCGTGTCCCGGGACGTCCTTATGTAAAGTGTGTAAAGCAGTGAGAGTTGTAAGTAAAGTACTCTGTAAATGTAAATTATTATTATTATAATTATACTTGACGATTTGTCAGTTTCAAATTTTAAAACGTTATGTGTTTTCATGAAATAAACAAACATGCAGCGCTAGGACTCACGGCCTCTGTGTACCTTCACAGTCCTTCAGACTTGATCGGAAAAGCAATGTATGTGTAGCGCCACCTTTATGTTAGTAAACCGGTCACCACCTCTGTGACTGTCTTTGAACTGGACACCACGGAGTGACAAAGGAGAAACAAAGGCAGAAATCAAAGTGCCGTACGTGTGGAATGGCCGTCTGCTCAAGTTCAGCGATTTGAGAAGGAAACGATAAAAGGAATACAAGGAGAGGAATGAATAGGAGCCGGCGGTGTGACTGAGTGCTACCAACTGAAATGTGGGACTCAGCCACGTGAAGTGAACCACGTTTCTCTACGCGGAAATGACTACTGCAGCACACGTGCATCACCATTGTTTTTTTTTTAACATCCCATAATATGCGCTCTCGTGCATGCTGGGAGGTGCACCTTGAAATGTGAGCCGTGTCTCCTTATTACTGAGATCTCTCTAACAAGCAGATCTCCACCTCTCCAGGGTCTCCTCAACCAGGGGGGTATTTTTCGTACGTCGCTTAAACCATCCGAGATCAGGTGCCTCATCTTGAATTAGTTAATGCCAGTGAAACTCATCCAGATAAGTCGATTTTTCAAACGCAGCTGTGTATTAGATTAGTGTAGCTGGATCTAATCATACGAGATGAATGCGCCCGCCCGCGCTGAGTGAAAAGCCCATATATATTGAGTCTAGAAAACATGATCAGCAAGTCTTTGATTGGCTGTAACAAAATGACGAAAGAACGGGCGCATTTTTTTTTTCACACACGCGGCGCAAGACCTTTTATTCGAAGGACGTTTAGAATTTCAAGATTTAATATACACAAGGGGTAACACTGCAAAAGCAGCCCTGACCAGAAAAGACGGCTAGAAAAAAGTGGCCGTCAAATTAAACGCTAAGTAGTGTACATTGTACTTACTGAATGCAGCGTTTCATTTCCAATGTGTCAGATTAATTATTATTTAATATGTCATAATTCCAGATCAAACGTGAGCACAAGGAGAACATGGGAACAGGTTAAAGTGAAGTACAAGAATATACTTCAAACTGGTAAATATTGGTATATAACTATTTAAAGAATTGTTGACATAAAGAATCACATATAATGTAAAAAAACATTAATTTTAAAGCTAATAAGGAGGCAGACAAGCAAAAAACAGGTGGAGGTCCACGCGGTCCAGACCTAACCCCTGCAGAAGAGTTGGCTCTCCAGCAAAATGCCCATCGCCCTGTTTCTGAGGGCATTCCAGGGGGAAGCTCCTCCTCAGAACCAGTGGCAGGAAGTAGTGGTCACTTCATTTCAGGTAAAGGATGGTCATTGCATATTTATCTTCAATGTGTGCCATAGGTATGTTCCATATAGCCCTCTTTTTTGTTGGGTCAGTTGCAGGGAATGTCATATCCCTTGAACCTGTGTCTGACCAACGAGATATTGACGAAGGTCAAATATTTAATGAAGACACTGTGTCTGATTATTCAGCAGGAGGAGAGGTACATTTTCCAAATAATGTTTGATCAAACTCCACTCTGATCAGTCCCATGTGCCCCAATCACATTTGGAAACCCTGAGTAATGAGAATTTTAGGGTGATTGTGAGATTCTTTACAGAACTGTGGGTGTTTTAGCCTGTGTATTACCTACCTGCAATGGCATGAAACGCCTCTTTTATTGTCTGCACACGCAGGTGTCCAGGAAACACAATGAAAACCTGAAGGAAATGTTTCAGAGCCAAACAGACTTTACGAATTGCCTGGCAAACTGCACTTTTCGATCGCTGTTCCGCATCGCCTACAGTATATAAAAAAGTGCCGCTTGCAAGAAACCTCAAAGCAATGCCTACTGTCTGTGTGGTTGTGAGAGCCCGACTTCGCCGAGTTTGACTTCGAATATACGGAGCTAATAAATCTTTGAGGTACAATATTCCCCCTCGGCTAAAGCGATATCTTTCGTACAGAATTTCCTCCGGGGGCAATAAAGGATCTTGCTGATCGCGCAAAACCCTCTTTATATGAAATTCTCTTCCTATAATTTGCACATCAATATCAATTGGTCGCTCATTCATGAACGGCGAAGCCCTGACTGGATGACTTCCACACCGTCACTGATCACGTGTGTAAACTAATCCTTGTTTACGCAGAACAAACCTGCTCCGAGCAGGTTTGCGGATTTGGATGTGTTGCTATGACAACACTTCCAGCAAGAGTTTCAAAAAACCGACAGATCCAGGATCAGGCCAAATCGTCAACAATTACATCCGGCTAAGCGAGTAATCCACGTACGAAAAATACCCTCCTGCTTGCTACTATCGCTACAGACCACAATGTCATCAGCAAACATCACAGTCCACGGGGACTCCTGTCTAATGTCGTCTGTCTGTCAGCCTGTCCATCACCACTGCAAATAAGAATGGAATAAGAATTGCGTGCATATTAAATTGTATGCGCATATATGGTTTATTTTAGAACCAATACGCTATTATTATATTATAGTATATTTTTGAGAACTTTAATTGTTTCTGTAGTTCTTATAAGGCACCGTTAACTCAGAATATGTAATTTATTAATAACGTTATTTTTGTTACTATTTGTAATTTCATTAATTCTGTGAAACGCTTCTCAATAGTGTCTGTAGTTACAATGGTGCCATCTAGTGACCAACTTTAGTATTGTCATTTTCTGATTCAATTTTTGCAAGATTTTGCAACGTTATCTATTTTCCTTCATGTGTAATTTGTGATCTGAGACTCGTTCTACTTTAACTTTTTATTGTATACCACACACACACACACGTATATGTACGTCTATATCTGCATATTAGAGTTTGGATCTGAAATCTACTTTCCAAGTGTTTTAATCGACACCCTGCTGCGAATGCCAACTATTCCTGCACAGCCAGAAGTTCTTCAGTTGTTTCTCTCCAATGTGTTTCTTTAATATCGGAAGGTGAATTTTGAACGCCATCACCTCTTGTTTTTATGGTTGGCACAAAAGGCGACGCATTCACCACCAAGGCTCGTTTTTGTGCCAACCACTTGTTAAGGGGCGTATTTTGTGACCTCCTTGTATCTTCGATATCATTAATAAGCCCAGCGTTGCTTCACTTTGGTTTGACGATATCTTCGCTGTTTAAATCATCACAGTTGCTGCCTTTGCTGTTCCTTTCGCTTCTCTCCCGTGTGCTTAATATTTTGTATTCACAGAAATGAAAGACAAACATTGTGCAAATAAATATAACTAGCCGACACCCGCCGTAGCACACAGCGGTGTAAGAATAGGAACGGAAAACAGTGAGAAAGGAATTCAGAAATCAAGAAGAAATAAATACTCCTTGAAAGACGCAGTTGTGAATATTGTAGGTGTTTTAGTGGAGATGACAGATAATGAGTGGAAAGATCTGACCCTAGAAAAAGCCACGAACAACTGACCGGGGCTGAAGAGTGGTTGTTAGAATTATTGTGACGAGTAAACAGCATGTGGACATGAGGAAGGCCGCGCTTCTGAAATTCGATTACGTAATCAATAAGAACCCTAAAAAGATGTTGTTGTAGAATGTCTGTAAGTAATTCCTTCATCTTAATCCAAAAGACTCGTACTACAATGTCAGGTCTGTGCTCCGGTCTTTGGCTATCCGACAGTCCATGTAGAATTACATGTGAAAGTGATAAATAAATCAGGCTTTCCGAATTTACGTACTATGGCCATGACATCCTGGTAGTTTTGTTTCATGTATCTTGGACTTCCTGATAATGTGGACGGTAATCTGATCATTATTTCTACATGTATGTCGTTATTTTCAGCCTTTTCTTGCGGTGTGTCTGATAGTCCTTTGTGTTGTTCCACGTGCAGATCTTGTTGATGTGATCTGAGATCGTTGAGACGCGCACCCTCTGTTTTAACATACGCATCTACGACGGACTGTTGGAATAGTTTACCGCTGGAGTGTAAAATACTAAATGTATTCCTCATTGATAATCTGTACGCGTATAATTGACGTTGAGTAAGCCTGATTCGCTTGGCGGTTCTTTTATCAGAAACATGTTGTAAATCTTTGTGCCAGCCAATGTCTCCATAAAGGAATAAAAGTGTGTAAACCACAGGATCGCAATTCATATTGAGCGTGGAAATCTGTTTATAGGAGTTGCTTATGTGATAGATGGAAATGTCCTTTTCGGCAGGCGGTTCGCCGTCTTCTCTGACGAAAATCGCTGCAACATCGGTGTGACATGTCGGGACATTGTATCGTCGTAAATCCTGCTCAGGGTATTCCTTGAAAACCATTCGTACAGATGCTGTTGGATTGGACTGAGCGATTTCATGCGTGTGTTTGTGTGATTTAGCGAAGGCAGGGACGGATTTTCCTATAGGCTAACTAGGCTTCAGCCTAGGGCCTCAAGATCAAGAGGGGCCTACATTCAAATTGTTAGCAAAATTTTATTATCTCTCATGTAATTTACAAACTTAAAAATGGAAGGTGAAAGGGCATCATAAGTGGAATAGCCTAGGGCCTCTTTCATATAAATCCGGCCCTGAGCGAAGGGGTTGATGGTCCTGAGCATGGAATCTCGCTGGACTCTGGAGAAGTACATTTTCGCTGCATGTAGAGTTTGATTTATTTTGTAAGCGGACTTCAGTAGCTTGTCGAGAAATGCCATGTCGGCTGGGGACCGATTTTGAAATGGAAGCAGGACGAACCAGAAGAGAAATATATATAAAAGATGGAATAGTCCTTCAATTTCGCATATACACGTGAATAACTTAATAAAATTGTTAAGTTTAAAATACTGCTTATGGTTTACAAAGCCTTAAATAATCTCGCCCCATCTTATATATCGGAATGTCTGACACCTTATAGTCCAAATCGTAACCTCAGATCCTCAAATGAGTGTCTGCTTAGAATTCCAAGAGTAAAACCTAAAAGAAGTGGCGAGGCGGCCTTCTGCTGTTATGAACCTCAAATCTGGAAAAGCCGCCAGTAGGAATTCGCCAGGCTGATACAGTGGAGCACTTTAAAAAACTGCTGAAAACACATTACTGTAACATGACTTTCTGATAAGTTCACCTTCATTTAATCCTGATACTCTGTGTATTCAGGTCATTATCATAACTATTTATGGTGGCTCTACAATCCGTACTAACCCCTACTTTCTCTTCTGTTTCTTTTCCCAGTTTTCTGTGGTGTTGACCTGCACCACCACCACCTGATCAAAGCACCGTGATGTTCCTACATTGATGGATTAAAAGCCAGAAGTCTACATGACCGTCATCATCAAGTCCTTCCATGAGAACCCTAAATACAAAGAGAACTGATCATTTATGTGAGGTAGAATGTCCAGAGGGGGCTGGGTGGTCTCGTGGCCTTGAACCCCTGCAGATTTGATTTTTTCTCCAGCCGTCTGGAGTTTTTTTTTTTTCTGTCCTCCATGGCCATAGGACCTTAGTCTTATTCTGTTAGTGTTCTCTTATTCTAATTCTTACTTTGTCTTTTATTTCTCTTTTCTTCATTATGTAAAGCACTTTGAGCTACATTATTTATATGATAATGTGCTATAGAAATAAATGTTGTTGAGGTTGTTACATAGTAAGTTGCAGATGTTTTATTGATTTATTTATGTTATAGGGAACAGATTTTTTTCCTTTTAAATGCAATGAGTTCAAGTAAAAAGTCTCAAATAAATAAAATACCCAAGTAAAGATACAGATAACCTACCTGAAAATTCTACTCCAGCACAGTAACGAAGTTGTTTTATTTCAATTCTTCCCACCTCTGATCCATCGCATCATCGTTAACAAATGCTTTACCTTCATTCTGTGCACATTCTCTCTTCAAGTTTCTTCTTTTTACGTTTTTCATGCCATCTTAGGTATCAATGTGACTTTCGCTCCTGTTATTGTCCTCCTGACTCTCAGTCAGCCTTCCCATCATTCCTGGCGGTAGACGTCACTCATTGTGCGACACGACTGTCTGCTGATAATCATTGATTTTGAATTAATTACCCCACAAACACAAGCCAAAGCTTTCCTGCCACTGCAGCGGAGTTTTGTTTAAATCAAATGTTTAATTTGTAATCAGATACTGTAAGTGCTTCATGAAACACATGACGGGGCTTAGCTGGCTACACACAGACAGGTGATGTTCACACTCCACAAATATACTGAGGCTGAACTTGCAGCTTGTGGGCCCTTAGTGGCTTCGATGGCCCTCTGCTTCTGTGGAGACTTCATAGAGCAAGAAATGGCGCTGGATATTGTACACAATTATTATGATTTTCATCATTTGTAATGGCTCTAAATTATGTGTTTGCATGAGGACATCTGATTAAAAATTCAATTGCAATTAATCTCTCAGTTCAAATTTGTAATTGAAAGTCACTTTGTATTAATTACAATTTGTCATATTTCCTCCTGCCAAATTAATATTTTTCTTTAAAGCAGAAATAACTCAGGGATTACTTTCTAATACAAAACAGTTTTAATAATCAGTTGTCTCTGTATATTAAATTATTTTGGTTTCTTTATTGAACAGTTTTGTGTAACAGAAACAAATGAACAAACAGTACAACACTAATTAGTGAATGGCTCAAAGTAGGATTAATTAATTAATACTTCAGAGCCACACAACAATGCAAATTAGTTGGAACTTTGATTGGTTATGTCAATAATTTTGTCTTTAAAATGATATGATGATGAGAAATAAAACATTTTTGCATTTCTGCCTATTTATTTAGCCAGTTGCTTAAGCAGACTTCAGTTTATTTCCATCAATTGTTTAAGTGATGATATCTCAGATACAAAAACAAAAGTTCACAAGCGACCAGTGCTGGGAAACGTCACTTAAATTAAATTCATTACATTGCTCATTACTTACAAAATCCTAATCTCCTCCAGTTCAGCGCGTTTCTTTTCTTCAGTTGTCTCGATGGGGGAAAAAACAAAGAGTCGTAGTAAAGCTGTACGCACACTGCATGTGTTACTGCCATGATGTGATTTAACTGATCGGTTACTTCACTGCATTTCTCAGTTTGCTATCTGCGCTTTGCTTGGAGCTCGTGATGGACAACACGTTACCTCTGAAGGACAGGATCTCACATCCCAGTCCAAACGGTGAGATGGAATCCTCGTCTGTCAGCAGCCTCGGCCGAGCACTTCAAGCTTAGTGCACTGAGCCCGTTGTCTGAAAGGCCGTAGCGGCGCCCACAGATGGGTGGTCTGCAGTGTGTGAGTTGGGGTTTGGCTGAATGTGGAGATGACAGCTCAGATGTTCTCTTCTACATCGATGTCCAGTGCACTAGAGATGAGGTTAGGCTCCTCCGCACACACTGCCTTGGCCATTTTGCTCTCAGGTTGGTCGGTTTAGCTTTCGGCTCAAAGGACCTTGTAAAAGAGGGGATTCATGGACCTCTGGAAAATGGGCTAATTCACAGGGTTTGGCCAACAGAAAGCCGAGTGCAGGAGTCACCGTCAGATGACTGGAGATGACAGACGGGTGATTGTAATTTATTCAAAGCAACAAATAATATACAACAATAAAGTAAGCACACTGTAGGTAAACCAAGATAGTGGAATACAAAGTCTCTCGGGAACAGGAAACCCCATCTGGTCAAAAGGCATGACTTTACTAAACTTTTTGACAATAATCTATATATATATATAATTCACTAAACCGCCGACAAGTGGCCACCCATAGAAAGCACGCCGGAAGGGGCGTGGATTCACTAAACCGCTGACAAGTAAAACACCAATGGCGCACGCAGGAAGGAGCCACGCCCACCAACGCTTAGACCATTGGATACGACGAAAACTCGCAGAGCCACGTCCAAACCAATAAGCCCTGTGCCTCTTTTTCATTAGCATCTCACCTGCTTCATCACCCTGCAACAGTCGAGACGCTTTCTCAGCAGCTGACCTTCTCTGTGCCTGACTCCACTACTGTCAGTCGCCTGATTAAAAATGGTGAACTCCTGCAATGTTACTATCTTGGTTGGCTTTTACATAAAGTTCGGATTTGTTCAAATGTTCCTTTTTTTCCCCCTTGTGCTTAAAACTCATTTTAAAAAGTGTTTCTACAACTGCTGCAATGTTAGAGAGAGAGAGAGAGAGAGAGAGAGAGAGAGATAGAGAGGGCTCGTGTGCTTCTGAGAGACAGAGGGGTAGGGAGCTCACGTGCTGCTGAGAGAGAGCCTGCGCGTGCATCTGAGCAGACAATTTCCTGTTAGATTTGCCTTTGCGATGACAATTGATAAGTCACAGGGCCAAACTTTCAAAAAGATGTGCATGTATCTGGCAAAACCAGTTTTCAGTCACGGACAGCTGTATGTTGCTCTCTCCAGAGTTCCATCTTTTCGTTCACTTACTGGTATGCCTGCAGGAACACATGCAGCAAGCGAGCAACACACACACACACAGGCGCGAGAGAGAGCGCTGGACGCATAAGAATAAGAATACTTCATTACATTGATATACCGGTGTTTTCAGTATTCAAAGTGCTATCCACACAGGGAGAAACCGGGAAGTGAACCCAAAATCTTCCACAGTCTCCTTACTGCAAAACAGCAGCACTACCATTGCACTACAAGGTAGTTAAAGAATACACCGGCCTCGATTTTGTTTTCACTTCTGTTTACAGCGATCGGATCGTAGCGTGCATTGTTGCAATGTTACTTTTCTTGGTGGCTTATTACATTACGGATGTTTCACATGTTCATTTTTTTCCCTGTGCTAAAAAGACATTTAAAAAGTGTTTCTCAACTGTGACTCCGGAACAACTCAGTACGCAAGCTATATTAAGTGTCAACAACGAAGACTCGCTACACCTTAATGAACAAGTGCTGAAACTTATCTCTACTGACGAAGTAACTTTCACCAGCGTGGCCTCCATCGTCACAGACGACCCCGCTTTCAGTCACGGACAATTGTATGTTGCTCTCTCCAGAGGTCCATCTTTTCATTCACTCACAGTGGTATCCACAAACCCACCCCATTTGGACAACTGTGTCGTTCAGCAAGTGTTCACCCATCAATACATAATTATGCGGCGTATGTTACGCCACGGGTTGGCTAGTAATATTATAAAGCTGAACTATTATTTATTGTGTGAGGCTATGTATATTGCAAAGTGTTTTTTTTTTCTTTTTTCTGATGAAATGTGTATGATATATTGTAAACAGTTTTATATGTAATACGTATGTTATGAAAACAGAGCTAGGCACATGGTGGAGGCTGTAGGGGCTTTGGTGAGAAGCCGTTTGTATGACGCCCTGTTATTTTGTTTCTGGAAAAGGAAAAAGGATATAAACTTCTCTTTCTCCTCCATGTTGATTTGTTTTTGACACCACACTAAGTAGGATGGATTTGTGTCAGTTACATGTGCTTACTGTCCAGACAGGAGTGAACGTCACTCTTTAGTCGGGACAGTTCAGTTGCACTTCTCTCTGGTGTGAATTCTGGTGCGTCTCTGTACTGCTCTGACAGATTTGTTTGCCACATTCCAAACAGCAATATGGCTTCTCTTTGAGATTCATTTCTCAACAATAGTTTAGTCTGCTTACTTTTCAAGACACGACTGAACCTCACTATTGAGTCCTGAAGTGTTCTTGTTTTACTGGACTAATTTTTGAACTACTACCCTTTTTATTCTGTTATGAACTCTTGTGTGTATCTGAAGACTGACTATCTGTGAAAACTGTTAACCACATTAATTACAGCAATATAGCTTCTCTCTGGTGTGAACTCTCATGTGTATCTGAAGATTGCCTTTTTGTGAAAACTGTTTACCACATTCATTACAGCAATATGGCTTCTCTCTGGTGTGAACTCTCGTGTGTTTCTGAAGATTGCTTGTCACTGAAAACTGTTTGCCACATTCATTACAGCAATATGGCTTCTCTCCAGTGTGAACTCTAGTGTGTATCTGAAGATTGCCTTTTTGTGAAAACTGTTTCCCACATTCATTACAGCAATATGGCTTCTCTCTGGTGTGAACTCTCGTGTGTTTCTGAAGATTGCTTGTCACTGAAAACTGTTTGCCACATTCATTACAGGAATATGGCTTTTCTCCAGTGTGAACTCTCGTGTGGTTCTGAAGATCGACTTTTTGTGAAAACTGTTTCCCACATTGATTACAGCAATATGTCTTCTCTCCGGTGTGAACGCTCGTGTGTTTCTGAAGATTGCTGGTCACTGAAAACTGTTTACCACATTCATTACAGCAATATGGCTTCTCTCCAGTGTGAACTCTAGTGTGTATCTGAAGATTGCCTTTTTGTGAAAACTGTTTCCCACATTGATTACAGCAATAGGTCTTCTCTCCGGTGTGAACTCTCGTGTGTTTCTGAAGATTGCTTGTCACTGAAAACTGTTTGCCACATTCATTACAGCAATATGGCTTCTCTCCAGTGTGAACTCTAGTGTGTATCTCAAGATCGCCTTTATGTGAAAACTGTTTCCCACATTCATTACAGCAACATGTCTTCTCTCCAGTGTGAACTCTCGTGTGTTTCTGAAGAGCACTCCTGTTAGAGAATTCTCTGCCACATTCCACACTGCAGTGATTTTTCTTTCCTGTGTAAAATTTAAAAAAAAAGAAAAAAAAAAGCTTATTTTCAATTCACTGCCTTATTATCAACATTAACTCACATTAAATACATGATGGCTGAAATTAGGAACAACCTTTGATCAGCATAAGCAATTATAAAACTTTTGTTGTACTTGGAAAACACAATTTGTTAATTTTACATTCTCTATTACAACTGCTCACCAGGGCCACATGTATAAAACGCCCTTATGCTCGGCCACATATATGAAAGTTGTTTCTTATGCAAAAGTTAGGATTTATAAAACTAGAACTTGCCATTTAAATTGGCTCAAAGTTCCCTCGAGTTTTGAGCATTTGTAAGTCCCATGTAGTATTTATTTGTGTTGGCATTTTAGCAACTCCAGGTGGAAAAATGAAGAACTGAACAGAAAATCTCATTTCATTGCACATTTCACATTCTGATGTTTGACAGGCTACACAAGAAGTGAGTTTTGATGCATCACAATGACATTTTGGCTCATGATGATGACTTAGCTGATTTAGACTCCCTACTGTCATCCTCTTTGAAGTGTGTTCTGAACTGCAGCCTTCATTACAGAGACCACCAGAATCAGAAATCACACAATCCCAGTTCTCGTACAGGTCTTAACAGCTGTGGGTGATTTGACGATGGTAGCTTTTCAGTGTGAACTACCTGACTGGTGAGGAATCTCTCAGTCACCCTGAGCCACGTAATGCTTTCTGTATGGGATGGTATACTTAAGACGGTGGAGAGATACATGCAATATCGTTACCATCAGGGTATGCAAGTCCTGATCAAAATGAAATCTGCATCAATGTCTGCTGTCTTCAGCAGTGGTGGTCTTACTTGGCCTACAAGTCCCTTTATGATTACTGAGCTCACCAGTATGCTCTTTCTTGTTATTGATATCGCAGACACTTTGAATTGGGTAATCTTAAGGTTTTCCGAGGTCTCTAATGATTTCATTATTATTTTCCAGCTTCTTTGACTTTCATTGGCACAGCTCTTGCCCTCATGTTGAACAATGGCAACTACAGAGACCAAAGGTAGTCTGTAGGTAGGAGTAAGCTGAGGTGTCTTAGGCCTGCAAGACTAAAGCATTGAAACACACCTGAGGAATCACAAACACCTCTGGCACCAATTGTCCCAAACATTACGGTGCCCTGAAATGGGAGAACGATTCAGAAAAAGTGCGGTCATTTCTACAAGGTGTGATTGAAATGTTTGCAAATCCCCTTAAATGAAAATCAGTAATTTGTACTGTTAAATAATTCAGATGTAATTATTCGTAATTTTAATTGGTGGATTAAAGGAGTAAATGCAAGAAGAATGTTTCATTGTCTCCGCCATTATGGAGTGTACTATATAAAATAGAATGCCATGCCAAGCATGAAAAGTGCACCTTCAATAATTAGAATGTGTCCTGACATTTATCCACACTTGAACTAAAACCACTTGACACCAAAACAAACAACAAAATGTCTTCTTTCGTTCACCAAAGGAAAAGAGAGCAATGGATGAATGATGCCTCACTGCACAGGCCTACAGAACTGCAGTGACCTCGGAGAAGAATTAGAAGATGAGAAAACCGAGGAAGAGCTCAGCTGTTGGTGTTTCAGCTCTACATGGGAGTGGCAGGTGACACCAGGACTGATAACCTTTGTGACACGCTGGTGACATTTATACTCACCATTATAATGTTAAAGGGTATCTACTATCAGGACTTATTTATGTTGAGTAAGCTAAAATTTGCCGGGTTTTACTGTCTAATTCATCCAATGTGTGTGTTCATGTATGGAATTATTATCTGTGTTATGGCTGAAAACCTGCACTCAATGAAGAGTGCTATAAAGAAGAAATACAACTGAATTACACAGTAGTGTTACACAAATTAATTGGCCTTGAATTAAAATTGCCCAGTTTTTGCTGTTTATTGTGAAATCGGCTTATAGTTGGTGGACTGGTCTACTGATTTCATGACATGGAGTATGTTAAGCTGAGGACATGCGCAGCACTGACAGAGTGCACAGAGTGGAAACTGATCAAGAAAATAACTGCTGTGTGGAATTATATTAAAGTATCTGAAATGTGATAGGAATGTTTTCTGTAAAGTTTAAAATGAAAAAGTTAGTTGTTAGTTGTGGTGTATTTAAAGCAAAGACATTTCCTGCAACTAATTTGATGAGAAACGTTTAGGTACAACACTTGGCTAAGCGCATCGACTTTCAACAATGTAGTGAAAGCAGGAAAACCTCTAAGGAAACAAATGTGTCTTAGCTGTCAATAATAGCACTGTCTGAAAAGAACCAAACATATGATCAGGACAGGACAAAAAAAACAGATTATCCCTCAATAATAATTGCAATTTATCATTTTAGATACACCACCATTTTCTATAGTAAAAAGTTAAGGGTTCCGTCATTTAATTCTTCACTTGGATGCATGATATACACTGCCAAGAAGATGATTCTTTTCAGATGTAGCATTACCAAGATGAACACTTTCATGACATCTCATACACAGTGACATGCAAATGTGTGGGGACCCCCCCTGATGAAAATAACTCTTACTGTGAATAGTTAAGTCAATATCAGATTGATTGATCTCCAAAAGCCATAAAGTTAAAGATGAAACTTTCTTTTCTGCATTTTAAACAAGACTTGTGTCTTATTTTTGATTTGAAGAGTGAAAAAAGGAGTACCCCAGAAATGTCCGTGCACCCCAAGAGATCAGAGGTCTCAGATATCTTTTATCCCCAAGACGTCAGACCCTAATTAGCTCCTTAGGGCTTTGGCTTGTTTACAATCATCATTATGAATGGCCAAGTGATGCAAAATTCAAAGCTGTATAAATTCTCAGACTCCTCAAACCTTCTCCCAGCAATCAGCAGCCATGGGCTCCTCTAAGCAGCTGTCTAACACTGAGGAATAAAATAATTTATAGTCACAAAGTAGGAAAAGACTATAGAAGATGTCAGAGTTTTCAAGTAGCCACCTCCTCAGTTGGTAGCGTTATTAAAAAATGGCAGTTAACAGCAATGGTGGAAATCAAGTTGAGGTCAGGAATACCAAGACAACTTTCCAAGACAACTGCTCATAGCATTGCTAGAATGGCAAATCTAAACCCCTGTGTCTTAAAGCTTCCTGATGGTCTTTTGTAGTCAGACTCTGGAGTGGTGATACACTGTTCTACTGTGCAGCAACACCAACAGAAATATGACCTCCAAGGAAGAGCCATCAAAAGAAAAAAAATTCCCGTGTCCTCACCACAAAATTCAAAGATTGCAGTTGAACATCTAAACAAGCCTGATGCATTTTGGAACCAAACGTGAACTGATGAAGTGAAAAAATTACTTTTGGCCAAATGTGCAAAGGTGTGTTTGGAGGAAAAAGGGCACAGAATTCCATGACAAGAAAACATCTCTGACTGTTAAGGATGGGAGAAGATCAATCATGTCTCAGGCTTGTGTTGAAGCCAGGAGCACCAGGAACTGTTCACTGGTAGAGGGAAGAATGGATTCAATTAAATATTAGAAAATTCTGAAGCAAACATCACACCATCTATAAAATCTAAAAATGAAAAGAGTATGGCTTCTACAAAAGGATAATGATCAGAATTCCACCCCAGAATTCACAATGGACTCCTCAAGAGGCCCACTGTTAAGGCTATGTCATGGCTCTCTCAGTTCCTTGATCTGAACATTAACGACAAGCTGTGGTGTGATAGACTGCCTGGGCCCATTCCCAGCAGGGATGCTTTCAGCACAGAAAGACAGGGGGAGAGGGCTTATTCTGCATACTGTCTCCCCTGCAGGAGGCAGGAACAATCTTGTGCGCCACTGTGTTCCCATTTTTAATAACGTGCTTTAATTCCTATTGTCATGAAAATGATATCAAGTATACATCTCAGTATTTTAATTATTCAGAGAGCTGTAATATCATGAAAGTAATGGATTCTGTGTCCTGCTGGAGGAAGAGAAATCCCGTTTAAGAAGCACGTAGTGATGCACACATAGAGCGCATAGAAGAACACATACAGTACAATACAAAGCATTTAACGTGCTGCTTTAGTTATGGTGGGATTTGAGAAACTAGTAAATTAAATGATTTAAAGATGAAGTTTATGATGTTCTACTTTAATGACAAAATAAACTACGTGATTAAAGTGGAAATTTCGAGATTAAAGTTGACATTTCAAGCATTTTTCTCACTGTGTCCCTAATTTTTTTCTTTTCTCTAGTACTCTAATAAGCTTTTATAGGACACTCAGACTGTGGGCTACGACTCGCCTTTTCATGGCGACTTTGATATCTGACAACATCTTTTTTATTTCGGGCACTGTGCGACTTTGTAAACTTGAACTTTCGAATTTCTCTGCCACTCTACGTCACTTGATCAACTTCCTTTTGTTGTTTATATCACTGTTTAAACCAACAAATAGTTTTTCCTTTGCCTCCACTTGGTATTCGCTGAAATTATTCTATCTTCCCCCGTGCTTCTGCCATTGTCTTTTCACAGAACGGTGAGCTTAAGGGCTATTTATATTGATTTGCATATCGAAAGAGGCATAATTCTGGGAGGAGTTGGGGAGTGGTGGCAGGCGTGTGCACGTGAATTACTTTTCACGCTGACCGGGATTTATGAAGCACAAGAACGTGGAAGCTGGCGTACGCACAGATTTATGCATCTGGATTTTTTTGTGTGTACGCACATTTCTGCTGTTGTCCATATGGCATGTTTTAGTGTGAATTCTACGCATGGCGTTATGCATGATGCCCCTGGAGTCAATCTGAGTGCCCTATAAAAGGGGCCAGTCACCACTACTCAATGGCCAAAGTAGGGAGGAAGAAGGAAAAAACCTGTGAGGTTAAAAGGACTGCAGACAAGAAAGACTGTGCTTGGTGTTGTGGACATTGTGCTCTTGTGAGGAGCGAAGAAAGCACTTCTCACCTGTAAATAAAGGTGTGCTGTGTGGAGAAACTTGTGTCGATCCTGTCTCTGTCAGGTTAGGGCGGCTGTACACACCCTGGGCTTCAAAGTGAATAGAACTCAAAAGAGCAATGCATGCAAGACGGCACAAGAATCTCACAGAACTAGAAGCCTTTTGTAAATATAAGTGGGTGAAAATCCCCCAAATAAGAACTGAAAGACTCTTAGCGGACCACAAAAAGTGTTTACAGGCTGTGGTTTGTGCCAAACGGGGTGTTACTAAGTAAGGACCATGCAGGTGCCGACACTTTTCCTTCATGCCCTTTTACCTTTTTTATTATTTTAATGGATATTAAAGAAATTTGTCATCTTTAACTTTATGCCTTTTGGAGATCAGGTCATCTTTTACTTACTTAGCGGGTCACAGTAACAGAAATTTTGCCCAAGGTGCACAAACTTTTGTATGCCACTGCAGAAGCCTTTCTGAGAGGAAATTCAATGTCTAGAAGTTGTGTGAATGGATCAAGACGAGCGAGAGGGCCATTCATGGATTGTTCTTTGTCTGCCACCTCCTCTTAGACTCACCCAGTCATGAGCACAAATCTCCACACAACATCACTGGGAGGACCACTGAGGCAGACCAGTCATGCCAACCTGAGGAGTGGTAAAACTGCACAGGCAACACAAAATGCTTATCTCACTGCTCCACTGCTTGTTAAGTAAATTAACAAAGGCAAAAGGATTAAATTAAAATGATACACAGCAACTTCAGAAAGAAAAAAAAATGTCATATAGAACAAAATTGCTTTATTTTCTCATATTCTTAAAAAGAGAAACTAACAATTACACAAACATTTCTAAATACAAATATAACAATAAAATGTGTGGCACCCATGCCCAATTGTAATGTCCAAAGAACAAAGACAACAAGACACATAAAATAAGACGGATGTGAGGCCTAGCATATCCAGTGAACGGAGAGTCCTAAATACACGATGTGATCAAAACACAAGGACTTAACATTTCACCATCGTGCACAATTTACTAAATTAACATTTTAAAATACTAGCACGGTGAAATAAGAAACTAGAAGATATTATAAGAGACAAACTAATTTATGGCATATTACTTTTTTCTACAAAACTATGAAAAATGCTGTCTTGCTCAACATAAGTAATCACAATTTAAATAATCAAAATACTGGTCACCAATGTCACAATTACGCTTTATAGTTCTGGTCAGCAGCACAAATCTCCAGACATCACACAAGGGTCACTGAGGCACACGGACCACCTGCCACACCAGGCCTAGGAGGGGGAGCTGCACTGGCCACACATCAAGTGTTTATGTCACATCACCAGATACTCCATGACTGTGCAGGTCAAAGTGGGCATCGCCATTTTAATAGGAATTTTAGTGGCACTCAAGACCTGTTAAGACAGAAGATTTAATAAGGATGCAGAAAGTCAGCTGCACCCCCTCACCCTGTAATCCTGAATGAATGGCTGAAGCGCAGCTCATACCAGTTATCAGCCCAGTACTTCATCTAAACACAAAGGTGTAAATCAGATTTGAGGATGCAGCTTTTCAGAGTGTCCATCAAACAAATCAACACCTAAATTAACTTTCATCTTAGGCTTGTAACCGAGAACTGAACCTGCCTGTTTGTGAGGGAAAAAATAACGAGCCTATAAGCAGGCCCTGGATCTGCAACTAGAAGGGGCTTTAATTCAATCACCAGGGGCTACACCCTCCTTTAAATGTAGCTGCATTCACCTCTTCTGTCTCTTTTGGTGGATGAAGACTGAGGTTATGTTCTCTCTGGGGAGCCAAAAAGCAGACAATGCTTTCTCTGTGTGGGCTGAAAGCTAACAATTTGCTCCTTTTTGGTGTGAGAGGCCATCATTAAATTATCAGCCAAGTAGAGCTCGACTACTTTAATTACCTTCATGATTTTAAATACTTCAGTCATGCCTCATCTTAATCTCCATTTGCTCAAACTAAAAAGTTTGAACTCTTTTAAACTTTTCTGATAACTGTGGTATAGCGGGTCCACAGCTCACGTCAAAAAGCCCAGTTTTTAAAATAAATAATCGCCGCACTTGCGGCTCAGAGAGGGGGCATGGTATGTGTGGCCGGAGCGGTTCCAGCGTGATTCGTGATGCAGACGGTCCTCACTGAAGTGCACAGTTGAGGAGTCTTCTGCATCAGTAATTGATGCCAGGAGCTGCCAATTGCCACATCTGATCCACGTCCCCGTGATAAACAGAAGCATGAGGTGGCTAGAAAGGGAAGAAAAAAAGAGGAAAAAAAACGGACGGAGGTTGAGAATGAGAGAATGTAGGAAGTAGGGAGGAGAAAGCCAGTGCATGAACGAGCGAAGGTGCTGGCACCCCGGAAGCAGGTGGTAGTGGTCGCTCCCACTGAGCATTATTGAGGAGCTGGAGTGACCAGAAGAAGGATGGCTCGCCGCATAAGGCCAGGAAGGCAGTAGGAGTCGGGACTTGGGATGTGAAAGCCCCAGCGTGAGCGCCCTGGTCGCTGGGGAGTCCAAGTCACAGTCAGATGAAGCCCACCGGAGCCAGGGATCGGCGAGGCGAACAGACCAGCAAGAGAAGGCAGAAAGGAGGTCAGCTGCAGGTAGGGTGGCTCCCCTGGTGCATAGCCTGGACAGGAGAAGCAGGAGAGTCACCAGTAGAAAGGCATTGTTTTAACCTCATTTTTAAATGATTTATTTATTGTTTTTAACCTCCACAATTCACAGCGTTTTATTGGATTATTTATTTGAAGATTTTTGAGAGACGCTGCACTTATTTATTTGAACACTGTTTTGATTTTGATTGTTGTTTTAATAAAGCACTTTGCACTTTTTGCACCATCCCCTTGTTACATTGTTGTGCTTCATTGTCCAGCTCATCGGTGAATTTACCGACGGTGTCGGGTTCAAGAGCTCACAAAAGGCAGATGGGAGCATGGAGCAGAACCAGGATTGTCACAATAACTCATACCTCGACATCCCTAGACTTAGACTAGTCACTCTTCACTGGACTTGTCTACGTCTGCTAGGTCTGTTTTGAAGCCTGGAAACTAAAACTGCACACAGTACTCCAGATGAGGCCTGCAGTGTTTTATAAAGCTTCTGCATAACCTCCTGTGACTTGTACTCCACACATCAGGGTGCTAAATAACCTGACATTCTCTTAGCCTTCTTAATGACTTCTGAACAATGTCTAGTAGTCAGTGGTGATGACTTCACTACAACTCAGAAATCCTTCTCATAAGACCTTCCATTGTGTATACAAACCTTACATTTTTACTTCCTACATGTAATACTTTGCATTTACTTAAATTAAATTTCATCTTCAATAAATCTGCCCAACCCTGTGTACTGTCCAAATCCCTCTATTGTGATGATTCAACAAATTCTCGATTATCTGCCAAATCCACCTACCTTGGCATCATCTGAAACTTAACCACCTTGTTATTTTTATTCCTATCCAAATCATTTATATCATTATGCTACTCGATATCCAGAGGCTGTTCCCTTGCACTCAGCCACGTCTTAAGCTATCGTACAGAAAATTGTAGGGGTCTTTGCGTGCTCGGCATCCCTAAAGAAGTCCTTACAGACCAAGAGACGCCTTTCACATCGGAAACATTTAGGGAAATGGCCAAGTTACTTAAAATAAAGCATTTAAAGTCTGTGGTGCATCATCCACAAACCGATGGTCTAGTAGAGATTTTTAATCAGACTCTCAAACAAATGCTCCGCAAGGTGGTCAGCAGGGACAGGGTTCTCTCCTTTTGAATTGTTATAAGGATGACAACCTCGTGGAATATTGGATATTTTAAAAGAAGGATGGGAAGATGAGGCTCTTCCATCTACCAATATGTTAGAATATATCACGCAGTTACGCAATAGATTTGGGAAAATTCAACTGATATTAAAAAGCCACTGTCACTGACATCATAAAGGTTTGGGACAACCCGTATATTGTTTCCCGGCTGCAAAAACTGAAGAAAATTGAAAAGAGATGTTCACAGGTTTGAGTCCAAAACAGTTTGGATATTATGGAGGTAAAATGGCAGCTTTAAAGGCCAGTAAGGGAAATGACGTCATTACACCCGGAACAGGAAGTGACATTGTTGGGACTGGAAGTGACGTCATCATTGGTGCCAGAACCCCGCAGGATTTTCCATGCAAAGAGATTGAGAGAAACAGTCAGTGCTCCCTGCCGCCCCCTGGTCTGGCGTGGTATTTCTATCATTTAGGCCATTCAGCTGTCTCCCAATCACATGTCTGTGACAATATATTTATATAGCAGTGGCCCTTGTAGGACACCACTCTGACAACCACCCAGTTCAGATAGGGTTCATCGCACCATAACCCTCTGCTTTCTGTGTTTAGCCAATTTTGCATCCATCTGCACACCATACCCTGAACTTTCACTTCTTTTAGTTTAGCGGCACCTTATCAGATACTTTCTGAAAGTCCAGATAAATATCATATGTTCCACTTTGATCATATCGTTTGGTTGGTTCCTCATAGATTTCCAGCATGTTAGTAAAACGCAACCTCCCTCATCTGAATCCATGCTGACTGTTTAGTAAAACTCCTGTTCTTGCCGTGTGTCACTCAATCTTTTCCTTAATAATTCCTTTAATTTATTTTCCTGTGATGCAAGTTAAGCTTATTGACCTGTGAATACTTCAATTTTCCCAATCACCCTTTCTACATAATGGGATTACATTTTCCAGTTCATAAAAATTGTCCCAGTGTGCATTGACTACTAAAAAATATCCATCAAAGGATTACATATATATTCACTAAACTCCTTAAACATTTGAGGATAAATAGCATCTGGTCTTGGAGATGTGTTTGATTTCAACCAATTCAATCTCAGCAGCACTTCTCTCTCTACAATTTCCAAATCCGTCAGTACCTCCTTAGTAGTCCCTGTTACAACTGAGAGGTTATCAACTTTGACATGACATGAAATGTTCAGAAAATGGTAAGTTTAGAGCATTTTATATTTCACTATCTGTGTATTGTAATTCCCCTTTATTGTTCATGCGGCACTTCACTTCCTCCTTGACTGTTATTTTACTCCTAAAATACTGAATGAATGTCTTTGGCTACAATATTTCTCTTTAACTGTCTTTTAGAGACCTCATATCTTTCCTAATGGTTGCTCTCAAATGCACTACTGTTAGCACTGGGGTTATTCATCTTAAATGACTTATTCAGTTGTTCTGTTTTTTTCCTTTGCAGCTTCTTTTCTACTTCCTTATTTACCCACTCCAGAATTTTATTAATTACTTTGAATCCATCCTGCATCATATGTAAAATGTTTAACTTCTTTCTACTAACAAATCACAGTTACTTTTCCCTGTTTATTGCTATGACACTGACTTGTCGGCTACTACAAAAGCTTTCTCCACCCTCTGCCCCACAAACCCAAAGGTTGGAGTAAGACTGGAGTAACACCTGCTGTTGTGTGAATCACAAAACAAAACAAAAAAAAAAACACCATCGTAAACAGAAAAAAAACGTTAAAAACTATTAAACTGCTTTACTGCTCCTTAATAGCTACCAAAAAAAAAAACAAAGTGTTCAGGAGCAAAAGTCATATTTAATGCACACTCACATAGAAGGATCACAGACTAGCACAGAACACAGAGCCTTTTTCACTTTATGATATAAGAATGATGTCAGCATGTCAGTGGAAGTTGTTTCTCCAATCCACCGCTTCAATGTGTAATCCAAAGGTTTGATGTTTCATCCAAATACTTTTTTAAGGATTTCACAAGAACCTTAGAAGAAATGAAGAGATGTGTAAAGCTGGCAAATGTGATAAAAGAATGTTGAAAGACCTGGGTGTCCGTCAATGCATAGAAAGCCATACTGTCTACAAAAATGGAGGAAACTCACTACTGGAATGGGAAACCCACAAAGATCACAGCATGAAAGCAGAGGTGAATAGGAACCCAGACAGGCAGAGCAAAGGGCATGCAGAAGTCTCCGGGACTTGAGAAAGTCTCTGTCCATGTGTTCCAAAGTGTAAGAATGTAGTTTACAGAAGGACAACACCAAGGAGATCAATGCAATCTAGCAAAACCATCATTGCACATCTTAAAACTTGTAAAAGATCATCATAATGTTCCAGAACAGATAATGTTCTATGAATGAATGAGACAAAAGTTGAAGTCTTTGGTCAAAACCTGCAACACCATGTTTGGAGGTAATACAAAAGCGCACATCAATACTAAATCATCAAGGTGAAGGGAGCATCATGGTTTGGCCTGCTTGTTTCTTCATGGCCTGGAACACTTAACATGATCAACGGTCACTGAACTGAAAATATCAAGAAATCTGACAGAAAAATAACAGGATAGAAGCAGCTAAACAAAAGTTAAATGATGTCACAAGACAATGAGCCCAAACACAGGAAGAAATCAAAAACAGAAAGGGTTAAACATACAGTAACTGGTGTTCTGGAATTGCCAATAAGAGACATGAGATGCTGTGGCCTGACTTAAAGAGAACTGATCATAAAAGGGCTCTCAGGGATGAAGGAACTGAAAAGGCTTGGAATGAAGGAATAGATTAAAATTCATTGCTGATCAGTAGCTACAAAAAGTTTTTGTTTAGGTCATTACTGTTAAAGAAGGGTCAACCAGTCTATAAAGATAGGAAGGTCATGGAGTGGACTGTGAATGTTTAAACAATGTGTTCAGGACTGACAAGAAGCCGTACGATTGTTTGTGTTATTACAGTAGTTTAGGACAACTGAGGCTGTCTGTAATCGGAGCTAAGTTGAAAATTGGACCAAATTGTTAAGAGGAATTAATATGGACTAGCCAACCCGCGGTGTAGCACCGCATAATGTATTGATGGGTGAACACTTCCTGAACGACACAGTTGTCCAAATGGGGTGGGTTTGTGGATACCACTGTGAGTGAATGAACAGATGGACCTCTGGAGAGAGCAACATACAATTGTCCGTGACTGAAAGCGGGATCGTCTGTGACGATGGAGGCCACACTGGTGAAAGTTACTTCGTCGGCAGGGATAAGTTTCAGCACTTGTTCATTAAGGTGTAGCGAGTCTTCGTTGTTGACGCTTAATATAGCTTGCATACTGAGTTGTTCCGGGGTCACAGTTGAGAAACACTTTTTTAATGTCTTTTAAGCACAGGGAAAAAATTTACATGTGAAACATCCGTAATGTAATAAGCCACCAAGAAAAGTAACATTGCAATAATGCACACTACGATCCGATTGCTGTAAACAGAAGTGAAAACAAAATCGAGTCCGGTGTATTCTTTAACTGCCTTGTAGCGCAGTGGTAGTGTTGCTGCTTTACAGTAAGGAGACTGTGGAAGATTTTGGGTTCGCTTCCCGGTTTCTCCCTGTGTGGATAGCGCTTTGAATACTGAAAACACCGGTATATCAATGTAATGAAGTATTCTTATTCTTATGCGTCCAGCGCTCGCTCTCTCTTGCGCGCGCCTGTATGTGTGTGTGTCGCTCGCTCGCTGCATGTGTTCCTCCAGGCATACCAGTAAGTGAATGAAAAGATGGAACTCTGGAGAGAGCAACATACAACTGTCCGTGACTGAAAACTGGTTTTGGCAGATACATGCACATCTTTTTGAAAGTTTGGCCCTGTGCCTTATTAATTGTCATCGCAAAGGCAAATCTAACAGGAAATTGTCTTTGTGTTAAAGTAAAAGGCAAATTATCCGCGACAAACTGTTTTACACGCTGCATACCAACCCGCGGCATAGTATACGCTGCATAATCACGCCGCTTTTTTAATGTTTTGCGAAATCCGTAACGCTTCTTTCAGTAAGTACAATGCACACGCGTTTAATTTGTCGGCCACTTTTTGCCAGCCGTCTTTTCTGGTTTGGGCTGCTTTTGCAGTGTTACCGCTTGTGCATATTAAATCTTGAAATCCTTCGAGTAACTAATTAATTAACTAACACCCACCCACCCAGCTTGTGAGAAAAAAATGCGCCCGTTCTTTCATCATTTTACTGCAGCCTATCAAAGACTTGCTGATCATGTTTTCTAGACTCAATATACATTGGCTTTTCACTCAGCGCGGGGGCACGCATTCATCTCGGATTATTACATCCTGCTAGACTAATCTGCTACGTGGCTGCGTTTGAAAAACCGACTTATCCCGGATGAGTTTCACCGGCATTAATGATTAGGAATCTGGTTGCAACAAAACCCTGCATCCACAGGGGTTCACCAGGACCGAGTTGGGGAAACACTGCTGAACACAGACGAAACCGACTCAGGTGAGGAGTTGGGGCGGGCAAAATGGTTGCAGCTACTGATTATTCAGTGTTGTTTGCCTGGGTGTCTGATCTGCTCGACGGGATCATAAATAAAAGGAAAATAATGTGAAGGCAATGTCACAGGTGATCCTGTGGTATAGTGGGTCCACAGCTCCCCTTCAAAAGGCCATTTCTAAATAAATAATCATCGCACTCACAGCGTAGCGAGGGGCGTGGAAGTGTGGCTGAAATGGTTTCCGGGTGGAGTTGTGCTGCGGGCCTTTCTCCCCTGTGCAGTGTGCGAGCAAGTGAGGAGAGATAGAAAGCCGGTACGTTAGAGTGAGCAAGAGCAGGCTCGAAGGCAATGTGTTCCTGTGGTATAGCGGGTCCATACCTCCCCTTCAAAAGGCCATTTTTAATCAGGCGACTGACAGTAGTGGAGTCAGGCACAGAGAAGGTCAGCTGGAGAGAGAGCGTCTCGACTGTTGCAGGGCCTGCATTGGTGAAGCAGGTGTGACGCCAATGAAACAGAGGCACAGGGCTTATTGGTTTTTAAAGACTGCCTCCTTCATTGTGTTTTAACCTCAGTTTTAAAGGATTGCGCGGCTCTCTCTCTCGCGCTGCCTGTGTGTGTGTGTGTGCACCTCTGTCTCTCTCTGGCGCTGCCTCTGTGTGAACCAAGGTTCCACTGAGGTTGACTAATGAAAAGTCAATGTAGCTCAGGGCTGCATGTGGACTGTGGCACAGACAAACAGAAATGACGGCATGTTTTCCGAGGCGTCGCGTCCGAGTTGGTGGGTGTGGCTGTGTGAGTTTTCGTCATATCCAATGGTCTTAGAGTTGGTGGGCGTGGCTCCTTCCTGCGTGCTTTCATAGGTGTCTTGCCCGCTCTGGCAGCGGCTTATATAAATGTAATGAATTATTATTATTATTATTATTATTAAAGAATCTATATATGGCTCCTTCCTGCGTTCTTTCATGGGTGTCGTGCCACGCTGGCGGCGGCTTACAGAATTATTATATATATATATATATATATATATATATATATGATACCCAGGAAATTCCAGAGGGGTCAATACCTTTGTCTTGCTCTTGGACATTTCTATAGCACTCTTTATCAAGGATAGGCTGAGGACTTTTGCATAAAGTCACTATAATGGAAGAATAGCAAATTGCTAAACTTTACATAACAATAGATTAAATCTCACACTAAATTTAAACACACAATAAAATAAAGTATTTTCACTCTATTTCTAAGCTTCTCATAAAAATCACAAGACTCAACCTTTCAAGCTCATAAACCCCAAACCTAAATCTTAAACATTTTTATTTTGCACTTACTTTTTCCAGACTTCTTTGAAGGTGGTCGCTTATTTTTCTGAGCTCTAACAGATGTAGTTTCCCCATCCCTCTTTGGTTCAGACTCTAATGATTCGGACTTCACATTGATAGAAGGCTCTGGAGATGAACAGTGTCTGCTTTGAGAAGAGTCTAACCTGGTCACCACTCCATCTTGACACCCATCTTGATGGTTGTCTTCTTTTACACTGTCCAGATTTGTACGGTTATGTGTCTCAATACTGACAGACTTCTCTTCAGGTTCTTCTTTAATGCCCACTGGCTGCAGTTCACTGTCCTCCCTCGGACTTTCCTGTTTAAGGTAGATGGACTCCCACTCACAGTCCTTTTCCTTAATATTTACAGTTTTCTCCATGATATTTGTGTCCACATCACAGGTCTCCTGTTTCACATCCATTGAGATGTTCCAGTAAACAGCAGATTTTTCTTTTTCTCTGTGAAAAGAACAGGAATCAACTTCATTAAAACTTCATCACTTATGTCTAAAGACACTTGAATATCATTTTAGAACTGGCTCTATGTTAAGGTTTATGTAAAGTTAGACAGTTTGTAGCATGCTGACATTAACGCACTGCTCTTCATTTCAGATTATCAGATGTGAAACAATCTTGGGAGTGGAGTGAAGGTCCAACAGACTCTGAAACAAGAAGACCATCTTACACAGTTGTGTAAGATGAATTAAACATACAGTGCTGCTGGGTTCCCAGAATTGTCTTATCAGTTTATGTTGATGAAGGTTTGTACAAGTAGGGGCACAGGATTGTGTTAAGAAACAGAAAAGTCTGTACGGAGGAGATTTTAGAGGAACTTAACTTTGCTGAAATGCGCAGCTGCAACAGGAGAAGACAAGCAAGTGAAATAAGGGGTTTGCTAGTTTAGGCTGACAGGTGTAACTGATGGTGCGTAACTTCTATTTTTGTCAGTAGGTTTGACAAAACTGTTTCAGTTCATTAAAGGCCACCAGTCCCCTCTTTACCCACTGAATCAATCATAACTTTTGATTGTGCTATCAGATTTAATAAAACCACCTTGTTCTCACTAAAATTTTAAATCACATTGTTCTGTTAAACTGTGACCATCCCTTCTCCATTAGTAAATAGCTGATTGACCTGACTTAAGCTACTTAACTGCACTGCCATAACAGGGATGGATGTGTGTCGTGTTAAAAGGAAAAAGTGTTTTAACTTTATAAAAAAGGGCAGAGCAGGCTCTTTTCAATTAGGAGGACGCGTTCCATCAATGATGGAAGTTACATAATTCACATCTTCTATCACTTTCTGATGACCAGTGTGATTTTCTACATTGTGGTGTGCTGATCTGTGTACATCATGTCAAGAGAGGCCGACTGAAGGAACAGGATAATTAAAAGGGCAAGATCAGTCATGGGATGCACTCTGGACCCTCTACAGAGTCTGTAGCTGAGGAGAAGATTAAAAGAAAACTGAGTGCCATTATGAACAATGTTTAACATCCTCTCTCTCAAACAGTAAAATGGAGTTCTTTCAAATCATTCCGCATAAGTGTGTCAAGAAACACTACGGTGCTCCTTTATACCAACAGTAATACGTCTGCAAATGTCTCACGCTGACTGTGGCAGCCAATTCAGAACTTTTCTTTCTTTTAATTTTTCATGCTTCATAGTCATTCTGGTGTGTGTTCAGACCAAAGTGTGTGTATATGTTTATTTACTTATTCATCTACCTTTTTTATTTTTTAAAGAATTTCTGTAACTTCTACCTTGTGACAAATACAGTTCCACTAAGTCTATTCTATCTATTGCTGATCACTGGATCTGCTTAATCTGTTTGTTTAAATTGGTGCACATTTTAAATTTTTTGGGTACAACTTCAGAAGAGTGACTCTGATACAACACGTATGTCACTTGAGCCAGTTAGTGAGGGAGGTCGTGGTGGTCAGCTTAATAATTAGGGAGTTTCGTCACAGGTGGTCACACAGGTGACATTGCCGAGTGGAGGTGACACTTGTACTGGTATTTCTTAAGAGGGCAGCATTTAGTGTGTGAGGTGACTACTGTGCTATGAGAAAGACACCCACCGTGTGGACTGACTGACGGGGCAGGAGAGGTAAACATTTGAGTTGATGGTGGTTTTTAAATTGATTTTATGATCTTGGGTTTACTTTCTTTTGGGACGTAGATCTTGCTGATTGAGATCAAAAGCTGGTGCTGTGATTGTCTCAGTGAACACTGAAGAGGTAAATCTTAGCCCTACTTAATAATTAATCGACAAATCGATTATTGAAAATCAATATGCTTTTTCTATATATATAAAAATGGAATGGGTGGGTCGTCGGGTGGGCCTTTTTTTCATTCCGTCGTTTTTTCGACGTTTTGAAAATGTAGAATGATTATTTGATTTTTTTGTTTTTATTTGATCGTGTCTATGTAGCCGCCGTCGTAATAAAGTATCGCTAAAATCGTCATTTATCGTAATTTATTTTTGACGTATAACGTCGCCGTCGTCGAGGTCAGTGATACCAGTGCAAAAAATCTGCTTACGGTTGAAAGACACGCCCTACTCACTGGACAGTTAAAAACACCAATCAAACTAACGATGACATCAAGTATTACCCAATCAAAAGTAGGAAAGGAGGCATCTTCATAAAATGCGTGTGGGATGATTTGCATGAGACGCTGCTTTAAAAAAAAAATGATAAAAAAAATACGGGATAAATCCCGTCCAGTATTGATTCAAAACGGGACGCGCAATTTCATTCTCAAACGCGGCACGATTCCGTATTTTAAAGGACGGGTGGCAACCCTACAATGCCAGGTAACCACCCATACAATCACATTGTGATTCAGACTAGGAATGCAATGAATGTAATTACCCCGATCTACATACAAGGCGAAAGTCTTGCAACATTCAAAGATGATGGTTTGGGATAAGTACACCATACAACATAAAAGAGCTTATGAAGCCTTGAACCGAAAAAAGCAACATCTCAGAGATCGTAAAAAAAAAAATAGGAGCTAATGTCGTTTTACTCGCTGTAGATTTTACTCAAACATTACCAGTTATTTCACGAGGGAGACCAGCACATCAACTCAACGCGTGTTTAAAATCCATGCTTCTCCCACGCTCGGTTATATGTCGCGTGTTCTCGGGTAGGTGCACCAAAAAATGTATACATTTAAGCATGTAATGGGCAAACAAAAAATGAGGTATACCCGAAGGCACAGCAGTAGTACTTAATGTAACTTTACTTCTTAAATGTTAATGTTTTACTGTTTAATAATTTATACGCTTCTTATATGTTGTTCAAATTCTTTTATCAAAATACCACTGACAGCGCAATGCACGATAACATCGAGTGAATACACCATACGCATCCGCCCACGGCTGCCCTGCTGTGCGCAGATAGGACTTGATTGTACAATAAAATAAAATAAAGATAAAAAGACTAAAACAATCATCACCCATAAAGCGGATAGTAGACGTGACGTACTATATGTGTACCACATTTCAAGTGTATAGGTGCAACGGTTTGCGAGCTACAGGTCATTTAAAATCCTGGACAGACACACAAATTGCCACGGTAGCAAATTACAGAAGAAGATTTTACTGTTTAATAATTTATATTTATATGAAATGTGCTTCTTATATATTACTTCATATTCTCATATGATAATGATGTTAATGTTTATATTGATTTCTGTGTTATTAAAACTGCATGTATGTGTGTATATGTATATATATATATATATATATATATATATATATATATATATATACTAGCAAAATACCCGCGCTTCGCAGCGGAGAAGTAGTGTGTGAAAGAGGTTATGAAAAAAAAAGGAAACATTTTAAAAATAACGTAACATGATTGTCAATGAAAGCCCGTTTCACTCAGTAAGTCTTATGTGTGTGTTTATGTATGTGTGTGTATATATATGTACGTGTATATGTAGATATGTATATATATGTATATGTATATAAATGTTTATGTGTGTGTGTATATTACATATATATATATATTATATATATATATATATATATATATATATATATATATATAAAAGACAGCAACAGTTATAACAATGACAACACAATTACATTGACAATCATGTTACGTTATTTTTAAAATGTTTCCTTTTTTTTTCATAACCTCTTTAACACACTACTTCTCCGCTGCGAAGCGTGGGTATTTTGCTATATATATATATATATATATATATATATATATATATATATATATATATATATAGATATATATATATATATACGAGCTGTATATACCCGGCGTTGCCCGGGGCAGAAGTAACCTAATCGGTCAAACACTTACATATATACTAAAGTAAACCTAATCGGTCAAACAGTTACATATATAAAAAAAGCGAACCTAATCGGATAAACAGCTTCATATATACAGAAGCGAACCTAATCGGACAAACAGCTAATCTATATACATAAGCAAACCTAATTGGTCAAACAGTTACATAAATACAAAAGCAAACCTAATCGATGAAACAGCTTCATATATACAGAAGCGAACCTAATTGGTCAAACAGTTATGCATGTGCAGAATAATTTTACAAAGATTATGCGTGTTAACAATCATTAAAAAGAAAAGATTGAGGAACTCTTCTTCTATATGTGATGAAGCTGAATGAAGCTGACTTGACGAAGACGTAGGTGGCATAGATTGGTTTTTCTAAAACAGAAGAAAAAAATGAGTATCTATTATTATTTTAAATTACAATGAAAATGAGAACCTTGATTAGAGATAGATTATCCGTATTAAAATATGTGCATGAATAAACTTTTGCTAACTCTCTAGCAAAAGTTTACTCATACAAATTGGCATGGGATGGCTTTGTGAAAAAGTAAAAATTACATAAAAATAAATTGAGAATGCGTACTTCGATTTGACTGAGATTATCTGTAATGATGAAAAAAAAGTTTACTATGTTTTTTTTTCCATACGGGATGGATGTAAAACCTTACATAGGCACCCTTCAGCCCGTACTAAAGGGTAGTGTCAGATTCTTACTGACTAAAAAACACCCTTTTTATTCCACAGCTACCCCAAAAACCACTATTAGACATTACTTTGGGGTGGCAGTAGTTTAGTTATGAAACAGCTGGGTCCTGAAAAAAATCTGTCTTATTAGTGGCTTCATCACATATAGAAGAACAGTTCCTCAATCTTTTCTTTTTAATGATTGTTAACACGCATAATGTTTGTAAAATCATTCTGCACATGCATAACTGTTTGACCAATTAGGTTCGCTTCTGTATATATGAAGCTGTTTGATCGATTAGGTTTGCTTTTGTATTTATGTAACTGTTTGACCAATTAGGTTTGCTTATGTATATAGATTAGCTGTTTGTCCGATTAGGTTCGCTTCTGTATATATAAAGCTGTTTGTCCGATTAGGTTCGGTTTTTTTATATATGTAACTGTTTGACCGATTAGGTTTACTTTGGTATATATGTAAGTGTTTGACCGATTAGGTTACTTCTGCCCCGGGCAACGCCGGGTATATACAGCTCGTTATCTTATATTTAACAGTGGCTGTTGTTGGTCTCTGTTTCCTCAAATTGTGATTATTTATGGAATTAATGTATTTACCAGCTTTCTGCTGGTCAGATGAAGATGGCATTTGGAGTTGTAAATCAATCTGCACCACTTTCTACTTAATCTTTGTCAAATGGGCTTGGACTGTAGGAATACACGGTAAGTAATCAAAATGTAGAGTAGGAGGTGGTGACTGTGTGATTGGACAATGTGAAGTAGAAAATGGACTCGAAAACGCAAAGTGAACAGGAGACACACACACTAATGATTGAATAGAAAAGACACGCGGGCAACCACAGGGGGATTGATTCGAGTAAAGTTTGGCGGTGGGCTGGAGGTTGCGCTGCTCGCCGCTCACTTAAATCGTGTGCAGTAACTCCAACTTGAGCGAATGAGAACTTACACATCCATAAAACGTTATCACCAAACCCTGAGCACTTATCTTTGTTTGTCTCCCCGTGTTCAAATTCTTAATGTGAAGACTTTTCAGCAAGACATCGCACTCTCAAATAACCTTACAGTTTTTATATCTATATATATAAAGGAGAGTTGGGATCCATATGGCTGTGTTTGTGGAGGGACGGAGAGTTAAGGCGGGTGTTGGAGTCACGTGATCATCTCCCCTCCCATTCACCTCATTTCATTCACTTCATTTCGCTCCGAGCTGAGCTCCGCAGCGGACGCGGTTAGTCCTTTCTCCTTTACTGATTTACTGTTTAGTTGATGCGGTACTTACTGAATAGTATTTTTTCCTTTAGTGTTTAGTAGACGCGGTGTGCCGGTGTTCCCGGCGGTGTTGCGGTTTAGTGTTACTTTCTACTTCGTTTTAGTACTTTAGTGTTTAATAATAAATAATAATAATTCATTACATTTATATAGCGCATTTCTCAGTACTCAAAGAGCTAAAATAGTGAGTGATACTTAGCTGATAGCAGTGTAGAAGCAGCACAGCACAAAAGAGCTGGTAGGACAGGCGGGTGTGGTAGCGTAGGTGAGCGGCGATAGAAAGCAGCAGGAGGAGGAAGCAAGATTTGGATGTTTCAATACACAGCCATAAACAGTAACGCTTGGTAATTTCAGTCGCGATCGCCCCGGAGCCATAAGCCAGGTTAGAATGAACATTAGATCAGTTCCCGGTCGTAGGGTACTATAAGATGAAACGGGAGCAGATCAGCATAGCGAATATAATCACGGAGACAGATCATCCCAAGGTGCTAGATCGCCAGGTACAAAGAAATGTTCGTAGGTCTCGTCCCATGATCCACAGACTCAGCTGTTCTCAGTAAAGTGGAGTCCATAAAATCTGTAAATATTAAGCCAAATCCATGCAATTCAAGTCAGCTGTATCCACAAACTATACGTACAATAAACGAAATAAAACAAGCATAAAAAAGTGCAGAACTATGGTGAATTTTGAGAAAAGTGTTGTTAACAGGGAGGAGCAGCAACAACAAGCGTGCGCCAGCGTCCCCTCACCTGCTATAATAAAGCAGTTATAATAAAGAAGTTTAGTAGACTTTTACTTTATCTCATTTAGTGTTCTTCCCAGCAGTGTTGCCGTTTTTTAGTGTTAGTGTCTACTTAGTGTTTGTGTTTAGTGTTATGGAAGGAGTGATCTTACCACTGTCAGATTTTGCAAGGAATGAGTTGGTAAATAATGATTATTTATCAACAGATCACATGAGCAAATTCAACGAAATTTTAGCTGCGCATACAATTCTCCAACATCAAGAGGTTTTGCTAATGTGGAATCCTCACATACCTATAATGCCCATTCCACAAAATGCAAAACATATTCAAATATTACCTTCTGCAGATACTGTACGAGTGACTCAGTGGGTGTGTACCTATTATGATGGTGCTGTAATTCATGTCTATGACAGTTTAAACGCTGATAAAAAATTCAGCCTCACCGAAGAGCAGCTTCGGTTCCTTCATGCTTTGTTTCCTTACAAACCTCCCATAGTTTATGAAGACGCACAGCAACAATTAAATCATACAGATTCTGGTGTATTCTCAATTGCATTTGCTGTGTGTATTTCTTTAGGTATTGACCCAAGTGATCAAGTTTTTACTATTTCTTCAATGCGAAATCACTTAAAAATAATTTTTGTTACTCGACAACTGCTTCCATTCCCTGTCGAAAGTAGCCGACGGGCGACACCAGTTACAAGTATTCAGTGGGTTCATAGACCTGTACGAAGTACGGCCACTAACACAGTCACTCATAAAAGGGGAGATGACTCGGTGCAGGAAATGGGGATTGAAACTACCTTGGAAGACATGCAATCAACGAGGCGATTAAACGGATCTCAAGAGACGTCTTCTAGGTTGGAAAAAAAGTGCTTGGCTGCCAAAACCATATATATACATATATATACATCTTCTATATAAATCCATCCATCCATCCTCTTCCGCTTATCCGAGATCGGGTCGCGGGGACAGCAGCTTCAGCAGAGATGCCCAGACTTTGCTCTCCCCGGCTACTTCTTCTAGCTCTTCCGGGAGAATCACAAGGCGCTCCCAGGCCAGCCGAGAGACATAGTCTCTCCACTGTGTCCTGGGTCTTCCCCGGGGCCTCCTCCCGGTTAGACGTGCCCGGAACACCTCACCAGGGAGGCGTCCAGGAGGCATCCTGATCAGATGCCCAAGCCACCTCATCTGACTCCTCTCGATGCGGAGGAGCAGCGGCTCTACTCTGAGCCCCTATCGGATGACTGAGCTTCTCACACTATCTTTAAGGGAAAGCCCAGACACCCTGCAGAGGAAACTGATTTCAGCCGCTTGTATTCACGATCTCGTTCTTTCGGTCACTACCCATAGCTCATGACCATAGGTGAGGGTAGGAACATAAATCAACCGTTAAATTGAGAGATTCGCCTTGCGGCTCAGCTCCATTTTCACCACAACAGACCGATGCAGAGCCCGCATTACTGCGGATGCCGCACCAATCCGCCAGTCGATCTCACGCTCCATTCTTCCCTCACTCATGAACAACACCCCAAGATACTTGAACTCCTCCACTTGGGGCAGGATCTCGCTACCAACCCTGAGAGGGCACTCCACCCTTTTCCGGCTGAGGACCATGGTCTCAGATTTGAAAGTGCTGATTCCCATCCCAGCCGCTTCACACTCGGCTGTGAACTGATCCAGAGAGAGCTGAAGATCATGGCCTGATGAAGCAAACAGGACATCATCATCTGCAAAAAGCAGTGACCCAATCCTGAGTCCACCAAACTGGACCCCCTCAACGCCCTGGCTGTGCCTAGAAATTCTGTCCATAAAAGTTATGAACAGAATCCGTGACAAAGGGCAGCCCTGGCGGAGTCCAACTCTCACTGGAAACGGGTTCGACTTACTGCCAGCAATGCGGACCAACCTCTGGCACCGATCGTACAGGGACCGAACAGCCCTTATCAGGGGGTCCGGTACCCCATACTCTCGGAGTACCCCCCATAGGATTCCCCGAGGGACACGGTCGAATGCCTTTTCCAAGTCCACAAAACACATGTAGACTGGTTAGGCAAACTACAATGCACCCTCTAGGACCCTGCTAAGGGTGTAGAGCTGGTCCACTGTTCCGCGACCAGGACGAAAACCACATTGTTCCTCCTGAATCCGAGGCTGTACTATCCAACGGACCCTCCTCTCCAGGACCCCCGAATTGACTTTTCCAGGGAGGCTGAGGAGTGTGATCCCTCTGTAGTTGGAACACACCCTCCGGTCCCCTTTCTTAAAGAGGGGGACCACCACCCAGGTCTGCCAATGCAGAGGCACTGTCCCTGTTGTCCATGAGATGTCAACCAAGACAGTCCTACAACATCCAGAGACTTGAGGATCTCCGGGCGTATCTCATCCACCCCCGGGGCCCTGCCACCAAGGAGTTTTTTGACCACCTCGGTGACCTCAGTCCCAGAGATGGGGGAGCCCACCTCTGAGTCCCCATGCTCTGCTTCCTCATTGGAAGGCATGTTAGTGGGATTGAGGAGGTCTTCGAAGTACTCCCCCCAGCGACCCACAACGTCCCGAGTAGAGGTCAGCAGCGCACCATCACCACAATATACAGTGTTGACACTGCACTGCTTCCCCCTCCTGAGACGCCGGACAGTGGACCAGAATCTCCTCGAAGCCGTCCAAAAGTCGTTCTCCATGGCCACCCCAAACTCCTCCCATGCCCGAGTTTTTGCCCCAACAACCACCAAAGCCGCGTTCGGCTTGGCCTGCCGGTACCTATCAGCTGTCTCCAGAGTCCCACAGGACAAAAGAGTCCTGTAGGACTCCTTCTTCAGCTTGACGGCATCCCTCACCGCCGGTGTCCACCAACTGGTTCGGGGATTGCCGCCACGACAGGCACCGACCACCTTACGGCCACAGCTCCGGTCAGCTGCCTCAACAATAGAGGCACAGAACATGGCCCATTCGGACTCAATGTCCCCCACCTCCCTCGGGATGTGGTCGAAGTTCTGCCGGAGGTGGGAGTTGAAGCTACTTCTGACAGGGGGCTCTGCCAGACGTTCCCAGCAGACCCTCACAACACGTTTGGGCTAGCAGGCCTGACCGGCATCCTCCTCCACCATCGAAGCCAACTCACCACCAGGTGGTGATCAGTTGACAGCTCCGCCCCTCTCTTCACCCGAGTGTCCAAGTCATGTGGCCGCAAGTCCAATGACACGACCACAAAGTCGATCATCGAACTGAGGCCTAGGATGCCCTGGTGCCAAGTGCACATATGAACACCCCTATGCTTGAACATGGTGTTCGTTATGGACAATCCGTGACGAGCACAGAAGTCCAATAACAAAACACCGCTCGGGTTCAGATCGGGGGGGGGCCATTCCTCCCAATCACGCCCTTCCAGGTCTCACTGTCATTGCCCATGTGAGCACTGAAGTCTCCAAGCAGAACGAGGGAGTCCCCAGAAGGTATGGGACTCCAAAAAGGGTGGGTACTCCAAACTGCTGTTCAGTGCATATGTACAAACAACAGTTAGGACCCATCTCCCCACCCGAAGGTGGAGGGAGGCTACCCTCTCGTCCACCGGGGTAAACCCCAATGTACAGGCTCCAAGTCGGGGAGCAATAAGTATACCCACACCCCATCGGCGCCTCTCACCGGGGGCAACTCCAGAGTGGTAGAGTCCAGCCCCTCTCAAGGTGATTGGTTCCAGAGTCCAAGCTGTGCGTCGAGGTGAGTCCGACTATATCTAACCGAAACCTCTCAACCTCACGCACTAACTCAGGCTCCTTCCCCTTCAGAGAGGTGACATTCCACGTCCCAAGAGCCAGCTTCTGTAGCCGAGGATCGGACCTCCAAGGTCCCCGCCTTCAGCCACCACCCAACTCACACTGCACCCGACCTCCTTGGCCCCTCTCATAGGTGGTGAGCCCATGGGAAGGGGGACCCACGTTGCCTCTTCGGGCTGTGCCCGGTTGAGCTCCATGGGTGCAGGCCCGGCCAACAGGTGCTTGCCATCGAGCTCCACCTCCAGGCCTGGCTGCAGAGGGGGGCCCCGGTGACCTGCGTCCGGGCAAGGGAAAACGCCGTCCAAAGTTTTCTTTCATCATAGGAGGTTTGAACCGCTCTTTGTCTCATCCCTCACCTAGAACCAGTTTGCCTTGGGTGACCCTACCAGGGGCATAAAGCCCCAGACAACAGAGCTCCTAGGATCATTGGGACACGCAAACCCCTCCACCACGATAAGGTGGCGGTTATATAAATAAAAATGTAAATGTTCGTTTGTTCAAAACCTTAAATGTCTGAAAGTTCTTCACAGATTGCTTTGAAATTTTGACACAACGTTGCATTCAAATACACGCGTGTTTTTATATACATATTATGTAGATGTCACACCTGTGACAGGTAAAAACATGCTTTTTTTTGAAAACACAGCGCCATCTGTTGGACGTAAAAGCAACACACGCTATACTAAATATTTTACAATTCTATTTCAATGTTTCGATCAAATACATTTGTAAGTACGTGAATAAAGGCAGCGACATGGCAGTTTTTGGCGTGCAACCAGAAAGAAGTGATAGGAATAGGGTCATACATATCGATGAAGTCGCACAGTATTAGGCCTGAAGATATATAAGCAGCAATGAAGCTGTATGGTGAATTCTTTCATTTCCCATACATGAATGAAGTCCAGATGTTGTTCACTTAGCAGTACATCTAGAAAATGGACAACGCGTTTATTTCACAGCTGCAAATGTGCACCAAATAGCCCTGAATCCACCGGCTACAACGTTAACTGCTTTCTTTATGTTATGTCAAAATGACGTGTTTGCGAAAACACTGCTGTATTCGGAAGTGCCTACGTATTACACATGGAATGCGAGTAGAAAATCATTTGAACAACGCAAACGAGGAGAGCGAGTCAACGGACAACCTGGCATATTCAAAGAAACTACGATAGGCAGACTGTACACTGTGCATCCCAATCAAGATGAATGCTTCTTTGTTCACATGCTGTTGGTAAATGTGCCCGGTCCAACGTCTTTCTAGCAATTGAGAATTGTCAACGGCGTTACACATGCCACTTTCCGAAGTACATGTCAAGCTCTGAATTTATTGGAGAACGACCGACACTGGGATGTATACATTAATGACACGTGGAACACGTCACATCCAAATCAAATTTGTGCATTGTTTGCAATCATATTGACCGCCTGCTCTCCTTCATCTCCAACACAGTTATGGGAGAAATATAAATCGCACATGGCTGAAGATATTTTCCGTCAAATACGCAAGTAAAATTCAAATATAAACATGGATTTCACAGCAGAAATCTTCAACTAAGCTTTGATACTGATTGAAGATTTGTGCTTAGAAATCGCGAACAAAGTTCTCAATCAATTGGGAATGCCATCACCGAATCGATCTGCTGCTGCTTCATTCGATGTAGAATTGCGTTGTGAACAAAATTACAACACGGGTGATGTTTTGTCGTATGTGCAATCAAATATTCCTAAGCTAACGCTTCAGCAAAACGGCATTTACGATCAAATAATGCCAACTGTCAATAACGGGGTTGGAGAAACCTGGAAATTGGGAACGGAAAGGTGCCGGTTGTTCTGACCTCAGGACGAATTTCATTGCCTCATAACTTCTGCAATTTAGTGACGTCAAAAGAAGAATTGGTTGAAAAAGTATTTCCCAATATTCAAACCAATTATGAGAATCACGATTGGCTGAGTGATCAAGCTATTCTTGCGGCCAAAAACAAAGACGTCTACGAACTTAACAATATTATTCAGTCTAACATTCTGCACAGACAATGGAACAACAAAAAATCTTGTCTACCCACAAGTATTGTGAAATTAAGCATATTAGAAATGTGCACTCTCTCTTTTCTTTCTTTTCTATTTAACCAGACTGAGCCACATCAACACGTGGCCGGGTACAGCGCTATATATATATATATATATATATATATATATATATATATATATATATATACACACACACATACACATATATATCTCTATATATAATCTTCATTTGGATCTTGATCTTTGTTTGTCCGTGAATGAATTAGAAGAAGAAGCACTAGATGGCAGTAGAGAGACAGCTAAAACATAGGCATTGCATTAAGAATGTCCTCCAGGCTTATAGTACTGAAGACTGTAGTACTCCAGTCATACCTCAAAACAGACATTCAAAACTACACAAATTGTTGTGCTTTAAATTAACTAATCTTTATATATAATCTTCATTTGGATCTTGATCTTTGTTTGTCCGCGAATTCATGTTCCCCTGACACTGCCTTGGTTGTTACTTTTCTTTACAAACACTGTCGATACCATTCTTTGTGTTTAGATTTGGCCTTGACACCGTGCTTTGTGTTTAGTGGTAAGATCACTCCTTCCATAACAGTAAACATAAACACTAAGTAGACACTAACACTAAAAAACGGCAACACCGCTGGGAAGAACACTAAATGAGATAAAGTAAAAGTCTACTAAACTTCTTTATTATAACTGCTTTATTGTAGCAGGTGAGGGCACGCTGGCGTATGCTTGTTGTTGCTGCTCCTCCCTGTTAACAACACTTTTCGGAAAATTCGCCTTAATTCTGCACTCTCTTAGGCTTGTTTTATTTCGTTTATTCTACGTGTAGTTCGTGGATACAGCTGACTCGAATTGCATGGATTTGGCTTAATATTTACAGATTTTATGGACTCCACTTTACTGGGAACAGCTGAGTCTGTGGATCACGGAAGGAGACCTCTGAACATTTCTTTGTACCTGGCGATCTAGCACCTCGGATTATCTGTCTCCGCGATTATATTCGCTATGCTGATCTGCTCCTTTCATCTTACAGTACTCTACGACCGGGAACTGATCTGATGTTCATACTAACCTGGTTTATGGCTTTATGGCTCCGGGGCGATCATGCCTGAAATTACCAAGCGTTACGGTTTATGGCTGTGTATTGGAACATCCAAATCCTGATTCCTCCTCCTGCTGTGCTTTCTGCTGCTTGCTATCGCCGCTCACCTACGCTACCATACCCGCCTGTCCTACCGGCTCCGTGGTGCTGTGCTGCTTCTACACTGCTATCAGCTAAGTATCACTCACTATTTTAGCGCTTTGAGTACTGAGAAAAGCGCTATATAAATGTAATGATTATTATTATTTATTATTAAACACTAAAGTACAAAAACGAAGTAGAAAGTAACACTAAACCGCAACACCGGCACACCGCGTCTACTAAACACTAAGAAACACTAAGTAGAAACACTAAAGGAAAAAATACTATTCAGTAAGTACCGCATCTACTAAACAGTAAATCAGTATAGGAGAAAGGACTAACCGCGTCAGCTGCGGAGCTCAGCTCGGAGCGAAATGAAGTGAATGAAATGAGGTGAATGGGAGGGGACATGATCACATGACTCCAACACCCGCCTTAACTCTCCGTCCCTCCACAAACACAGCCACACGGATCCCAACTCTCCTTTATATATATATATATATATATAGATAGATGAAACAATTCACACTCATCGCCATACTTTAATTGTTGTAATGTTAATTTACCCATTCCTAGAGATTTAAAATGTTGAACTTAATGCAATTTACATGCCACACACCCTAATAATACATGCTCTATAGTCTCTAGCTGATTACGTGATCTACACACTCCAGACTGATGCTGCCTTGTCTAGAATTGTGTATAATTTAACCTAATATGCCCAATCCGGATGCATGTTAATATCATTTCTTCTCTTCTTGTTCTGCCCCCTTTTCCTATGAATCTTACTCTGATTTCTACTCTGTACATATGCCTTTCCATAATGTCAGTGTCCCACATGATTTGCCACATCTCATCGATTTTCCGTCGTGTCACACTGTTAACTTCGGATTTACTGAATGTTAATTCTAATTCAATAATATAAGATGTTTAGTTGCTTTTATTGCCAAATCATCAACAATTTTGTTTCCTTTGACTCCTTTATGTGCTGGGACCCATAAAAAACTAGCATATCAACTTAAATGCTCTAACTGAAATAATATTTGAAGTACTGTGGCAGATCAGTTTGAATTCGCTCTGCTATACAGTTTAAGCAAAAGAAGATTAAGAGGTGACACGATTGAAGTGTTTAAAATCATGAAGGGAATTAGTCCAGTGAAAACTTGTTAAGGGTAAATTTCGCACAAACATTAGAACGTTTTTCTTTACACAAAGAACGATAGACACTTAGAATAAGCTACCAAGCAGTGTGGTAGACAGTAAGACATTGGGGACTTTCAAAACTCGACTTGATGTTATTTTAGAAGTATTAAGTGGATAGGACTGGCGCTTTGTTGAGCTGAATGGCCAGTTATCGTCTACAGTTTTCTAATGTTCTACACAGCAAATTTCAAAGATGTCCACCCGGAGCACATCAGAGAGGATGAAAGACACAGCACAGATCAGACACCGGCACACACATATGGGACACTCCAAGGTGAGCACTGTTAGTATTCAGTGATCCAAACTCTGTAGTTGAAATACTGTACTGTGCATGTAAAGTGTAACGTGACTAAAAGTATGTGCTGCACAACTAAAGACAGCTGCCATTCAACATGAAACAGCGCCTGGACATCACTTTACATGCCTTGTGGTGAAAAGAAAACCAGGCGAGTTTTACGGAGGTTCACATTAAGGGGGTATTTTTCGTACGTGGATTACTCGTTTAGCTGGATGTAATTGTTGACGATTTGGCATGATCCTGAACCTGTCTGTTTTTCGAAACTCTTGCTGGATGTGTTGTCATAGCAACACATCCAAATCCTCAAACTTGCTCGGATCCATTTTCCAACCCGCTGAACCCGAACACAGGGTCACGGGGGTCTGCTGGAGCCAATCCCAGCCAACACAGGGCACAAGGCAGGAACCAATCCCGGGCAGGGTACCAACCCACCGCAGGACACACACACACACACACACACACACACACACACACACACACACACACACACCAAGCACACACTAGGGCCAATTAAGAATCGCCAATCCACCTAACCTGCATGTCTTTGGACTGTGGGAGGAAACCCACGTAGACACGGGGAGAACATGCAAACTCTACGCAGGGAGGACCCAGGAAGCGAACCCGGGTCTCCTAACTGCGAGGCAGCAGCGCTACCACTGCACCACCGTGCCGCCCTCGGAGCAGGTTTGTTCTATGTAAACAAGGATTAGCGTACACACTTCAGTATCAGTATTAGTATCCATACATGGAATTCATTCAGTCATGGCTTCACCGTTCATGAATGAGCGACCAATTGATATCGGTGTGCAAATTATAAGAAGAGAATTTCATATAGAGAGGGTTTTGCGTGATAGGCAAGATCCTTTATTGCTCCCGGAGGAAATTCTTTTCGAAAGATACAGCTTTAGCCGAGGGGGAATATTGTACCTCAAAGATTTATTAGCACCTTATTTTTGAAGTCAAACTCGGCGAAGTCGGGCTCTCACAACCACACAGTCAGTAGAGAATCTGCTTCCTCAGTGCTTTAAGAGCTTATTCTAAAGTGTTATTGATTAGATCCTGCCAGGTTTGTAAAAAGTTCTGCACAGATCCTCTAAGTGAGAGTTTTTTGTTTTTTTTTTAATTTCAAATAGTATAAAACATCAGTTAACCACAAAAAAATCTATTTTGTTTTATCTGTGCTCCATGCACTAGCCCTGCCTACGGGAACTGCAAGATTCAAACACATGTTGGAACACCACGCAGACGGAGGAGGGCCACTGCTTTTACTTTTTCAGCCAAAGAAGATTGGCGGCCTGGTTGACTAATAGGACTTGTCACTACCTGATCTGCGGTGCCTGCCTGATTTACAGGCGCAAAGACAACCCGAGCAGCGCACGCATGCGCAGACCTTTACTATTACGACCCAGGCCGATCTGCTTTTTTATTACTTTGCGTCACAAGTCCCTATCCGATTTGTCTTGCACACGTGCTCTCTGCTTAATTAAAGTTCATTTCACGATGCTGCTCGATTTGTTCTACGCATGCCTAATGTTTTACGACACACGTCACTCGTCAGGTTTGAATTGTACTTGCGAGTCATTTTTGTGTTGACGTTTATCTCCATCTATAAGTGAACTTCTTACTGGAAAAGATGGCAAATTTTGAATTTTATAACGTCTTGGAAGAATATTTGTCATCTGAAAATTTTAACTCCATTCGAATGAAGAGGAAGTGAAATGAAATGAGACTTATGTCTGTGAACTTTGTAATGGATATGTATAAGCTTTTTTTAAGTACATCGTATTGATGAAAAAGGTAATACGGATTTTCATTTTTAGTTGCAATATGACATTCATAATCTCATGGTTTACTGTAAATGTGAAAGTCGCAGCATTTTCCGTATTTGTGTTAATGAATGTATTTATTTTGTAACACCCTATTAGCATTTGGTGGTGTGTTTCTTTTAACATTTATTCGCATTTTTCAACTTAATGAGTGAACGGCATGCTAATAATTAAGCAAAACAATATAATCGAGGTGTCGAATTCAGAATAGAATTAGGAGTGCACATCTGACACTCGACCGGTGTAAAGTGTGCCCTGCAAAGCCATCAGTATTTTTTATTATGTTGATATCAGATGACATCAATACAATAGTTTTTCCATAATAAAGTTAAACAAACAAATAATAATGAAGGCTACATTACATACAAGAGTAGCAACAGCTAAGTTATTACAAGAAAGCGAGATGCAGATAATACCATTACACGTTTTTAATGAAGCAGATCAGAATCTTACATGTTTTAATTATTTTAATGTGTTTTCCATTTTTAAAAGCTATTTCTAGCACATTAATGTCCATACAGAAAGATGTAACAGAGGGTCTAACAGTCTGAACTTTACACTTATGAATAGGAAATTTATGAAGCAAGGAAACCACAGATACTATATTTTCTAACATTTAGTCTTCAAAATTGTATACAGAAGAACAACAATAATTAAACAGTGAGATATTGTTTTGTCATTCAAGAAAGTAACAGAAATAAATCTTTATAAAATATTTTGGAATAGGAAAAGAAGTAAAAGAAATGTGAGAGGGGATGTGTCTTCACCTAAACTACATTTTGGCAATACAGTAATCCCTCGCTATATCGCGCTTCGCCTTTCGCGGCTTCACCCCATCGCGGATTTTATATGTAAGCATATTTAAATATATATCGCGGATTTTTCGCTGTTTCGCGGGTTTCTGAGGACAATGGGTCTTTTAATTTCTGGTACATGCTTCCTCAGTTGGTTTGCCCAGTTGATTTCATACAAGGGACGCTATTGGCAGATGGCTGAGAAGCTACCCAACTTACTTTTCTCTCTCTCTCTTGCGCTGACTCTCTCTGATCCTGACGTAGGGGGTGTGAGCAGGGGGGCTGTTCGCACACCTAGACGATACGGACGCTTGTCTAAAAATGCTGAAAGATTATCTTCACGTTGCTACCTTCTGTGTGCAGCTTTTAAGTATGTTGCACGGTGCTTCGCATACTTAAAAGCTCAAAGGGCACGTATTGATTTTTTTTTATCTGTCTCTCTCTATCTCTCTCTCTGCTCCTGACGGAGGGGATGTGAGCTGCTGCCTTCAACAGCTTTGTGCCGCGGTGCTTCGCATGCTTACAAGCCAAACAGCCCTATTGATTTGTTTGCTCCTTTGAAGAGGAAGATATGTTTGCATTCTTTTAATTGTGAGACTGAACTGTCATCTCTGTCTTGTCATGGAACACAGTTTAAACTTTTGAAGAGACAAATGTTTGTTTGCAGTGTTTGAATAACGTTCCTGTCTCTCTACAACCTCCTGTGTTTCTGCGCAAATCTGTGACCCAAGCATGACAATATAAAAATAACCATATAAACATATGGTTTCTACTTCGCGGATTTTCTTATTTCACGGGTGGCTCTGGAACGCAACCCCCGCGATGGAGGAGGGATTACTGTATATTAATGTCATACTTATGAATTAATTTGTTAGTTGGGTACTATTTACTCATAATTTTGAAATGGATTTCAACATCCTTGTTTGGTAGAAAAAAAATTCTATGGCAGAAAACAGACAACTTTAAAATTTATGATATCCAAAGCCAACAGAGAACTGTGGTGTACGTCTGATGTGGCACAATGACAGGCTGGGCACCTGCTGTTGTCCTTTGTCATTAGCTTATCATTTAAGCTGTTGGTTTAGGAGGCATAGACACACACAAACACATTTAACTGAATAAAATGGAGAAGGCTTGCTCCTTTGAAATAACTTTTCTTATTGCTGCAGTGAGAAGTATAATGCCCCTTCATTGTATTTTTTTTCTTGAACCTACAGGATTCCCGGTGGTAACCAGCCTTCCATGTGGCTGAACACATGCCAGTGTACCCGCATTCTGAGACACAACTGGATGTTCTTTTCTTTTGCTTTTAAAATTTCCAATTCGAGATGATGTGCAGTTCATGTTAGATTTGTTATTTCTACAGGTAAGACTACCAAGGCTTTCAGTTTCAGCAGTAATTTGTGCACAATTCCTGCAAAGCCTCCCCATATTTATTACTTGATCTGTAATATTTTGCTGCCTTGAATATTGTACTGTATGCTTGCTCACTCTGTCCAGTAACTAACACGGCTTTTTAATTTTAGACAGGAAAGCCTCAGAGTGTGAATCCTCACAAACACAGAGACTGAGGTGCATTAGTAACAGCAGTCACTATACAGCGATGTTGTTCCGTTTTGCAAAATTTATTTTGTTAAGTTACTGTACTGTGGGATTTCTTAAGTTGTTGTTGGATTTTGAAAGAGCTGAGACTTAATTTAAAATTAATACAAAACTAAGGCAGGAGAGAAAAGCAAAGATGTTTTCATTTAAGTAATGACACGTGACCATGTCACATTAGAAGTTCAGATATACAGAGATTGTAACACAATTTCTACTGTATGCGTAATGTAAAAGAAAAAAATGATGCTACATATAATGGAAATTAAGCTGGGGTTCCTTCAAAATCCAACAAAAAAACACAGTAATTATTATTATTAGTTAGACTTTACTGTAAGCAGAACTTTATCTACAGTGCATCCGGAAAGTATTCACAGCGCATCACTTTTTCCACATTTTGTTATGTTACAGCCTTATTCCAAAATGGATTAAATTCATTTTTTTCCTCAGAATTCTACACACAACACCCCATAATGACAAGGTGAAAAAGTTTACTTAAGGTTTTTGCAAATTTATTAAAAATAAAAAAATTGAGAAAGCACATGTACATAAGTATTCACAGCCTTTGCCATGAAGCTCGAAATTGAGCTCAGGTGCATCCTGTTTCCCCTGATCATCCTTGGCATGTTTCTGCAGCTTAATTGGAGTCCACCTGTGGTAAATTCAGTTGATTGGACCTGATTTGGAAAGGCACACACCTGTCTATATAAGGTCCCACAGTTGAAAGTTCATGTCAGAGCACAAACCAAGCATGAAGTCAAAGGAATTGTCTGCAGACCTCCGAGACATGATTGTCTCGAGGCACAAATCTGGGGAAGGTTACAGGAAAATTTCTGCTGCTTTGAAGGTCCCAATGAGCACAGTGGCCTCCATCATCCGCAAGTGGAAGAAGTTTGAAACCACCAAGACTCTTCCTAGAGCTGGCCGGCCATATAAACTGAGTGATTGGGGGAGAAGGGCCTTAGTCACGGAGGTGACCAAGAACCCGATGGTCACTCTTGTCAGAGCTCCAGAGGTCCTCTGTGGAGAGAGGAGAACCTTCCAGAAGGACAACCATCTCTGCAGCAATCCACCAATCAGGCCTGTATGGTAGAGTGGCCAGACGGAAGCCACTCCTTAGTAAAAGGCACATGGCAGCCCGCCTGGAGTTTGCCAAAAGGCACCTGAAGGACTCTCAGACCATGAGAAAGAAAATTCTCTGGTCTGATGAGACAAAGATTGAACTCTTTGGTGTGAATACCAGGCATCACATTTGGAGGAAACCAGGAACCGCTCATCACCAGGCCAATACCATCCCTACAGTGAAGCATGATGGTGGCAGCATCATGCTGTGGGGATGTTTTTCAGCGGCAGGAACTGAGAGACTAGTCAGGATAAAGGGAAAGATGACTGTAGCAATGTACAGAGACATCCTAGATGAAAACCTGCTCCAGAGCGCTCTTGACCTCAGAATGGGGCGACGGTTCATCTTTCAGCAGGACAACGACCCTAAGCACACAGCCAAGATATCAAAGGAGTGGCTTCAGGACAACTCTGTGAATGTTCTTGAGTGGCCCAGCCAGAGCCCAGACTTGAATCCGATTGAACATCTTTGAAGAGATCCTACAATGGCTGTGCACCAATGCTTCCCATCCAACCTGATGGAGCTTGAGAGGTACTGCAAAGAGGAAAAGGCGAAACTGGCCAAGGATAGGTGTGCCAAGCTTGTGGCATCATATTCAAAAAGACTTGAGGCTGTAATTGCTGCCAAAGATGCATCGACAAATTATTGAGCAAAGGCCGTGAATACTTATGCACATGTGATTTCTCAGTTTTTTTATTTTTAATAAATTTGCAAAAACGTCAAGTAAACTTTTTTCACATAGTCATTATGGGATGTTGTGTGTACAATTCTGAGGAAAAAAATGAATTTAATCTATTTTGGAATAAGGCTGTAACATAACAAAATGTGGAAAAAGTGATGCGCTGTGAACACTTTCCGGATGCACTGTATTGTGATGATTAACTTTGTTAATAATTGATCTGCAGGTGTACCAAGGAAGGAGGCACAACAAGAAGTAAGTGTACACTTTATTAATGTTCGAACTCTGTGATTGAATATCTACTGTGTTTATGTTTTTCACAGTTACAGTGAAGTAGAAGAGTCTGGTCGTGTTATGGGGCAGCAGTTAAAGAAGAAGGAAGGAGAGATTTGTGCCCTATTGAAGTAGTGGCTGGTCCTCCTGTCTGCACTTCTAGAATCCTCCATCTTAACCTCTGCTCTGCTGTGCCTTTGCGAAGTGATCACGAGGTATTGGACTATTTCTTTTTTTTCTGAAAACTGTGTCTCATTACACTGGCTTCCTGTCTCACACAGAATTGATTTCAAGATTCTATTAAATAATTAGAAGGCTTTGATTATTTTAGACCCTGCCAGTATTTTGGAGTGTCTGCTCCCAACATCCATCCATCCATCCATTGTCTCCCGCTTATCCGAGGTCGGGTCGCGGGGGCAGCAGCTTGAGCAGAGATGCCCAGACTTCCCTCTCCCCGGCCACTTCTTCTAGCTCTTCCGGGAGAATCCCAAGGCGTTCCCAGGCCAGTCGAGAGACATAGTCCCTCCAGCGTGTCCTGGGTCTTCCCCGGGGCCTCCTCCCGGTTGGACGTGCCCGGAATACCTCACCAGGGAGGCGTCCAGGAGGCATCCTGATCAGATGCCCGAGCCACCTCATCTGACTCCTCTCGATGCGGAAGAGCAGCGGCTCTACTCTGAGCCCCTCCCGGATGACTGAGCTTCTCACCCTATCTTTAAGGGAAAGCCCAGACACCCTGCGGAGGAAACTCATTTCAGCCGCTTGTATTCGCGATCTCGTTCTTTCGGTCACTACCCATAGCTCATGACCATAGGTGAGGGTAGGAACATAGATCGACTGGTAAATTGAGAGCTTCGCCTTGCGGCTCAGCTCCTTTTTCACCACGACAGACCGATGCAACGCCCACATTACTGCGGATGCCGCACCGATCCGCCTGTCGATCTCACACTCCATTCTTCCCTCACTCGTGAACAAGACCCCGAGATACTTGAACTCCTCCACTTGGGGCAGGATCTCGCTACCAACCCTGAGAGGGCACTCCACCCTTTTCCGGCTGAGGACCATGGTCTCGGATTTGGAGGTGCTGATTCTCATCCCAGCCGCTTCACACTCGGCTGCAAACCGATCCAGAGAGAGCTGAAGATCACGGCCTGATGAAGCAAACAGGACAACATCATCTGCAAAAAGCAGTGACCCAATCCTGAGCCCACCAAACCGGACCCCCTCAACACCCTGGCTGCGCCTAGAAATTCTGTCCATAAAAGTTATGAACAGAATCGGTGACAAAGGGCAGCCCTGGCGGAGTCCAACTCTCACTGGAAACGGGTTCGTTTCTTTTCTCAAACGTTGCTTTGCTTTTTATTCCAAGATCAACCAAAGAAACTGGCAGCTTTCTGTACTCATGCAACAAAATCTGGAATGCTTTCCCAATAGAGAAGTGCAAGGCTACAAATGTTGTATCATTTCAAAATTTCTAACTTGGCTTTTTCTTAATTACTTGCATTGGTTGCAATAGATTAGAAATGGAACTCTATACAGTTTGTCATATCTGCACTGAGCAGTATCTAATGCTGTGTTTCTCTGTTGTCTTTTTCCAGTTTATTGCAATGGTGCCCCCTGCATCTCCACTGTCTGTTACATCAACTCAAACTGCCTGTGATGCCAGAGAGAAGTTCACAAGACGTCCTGAAATGGAATTGTGATTGGACTGAGATGGCCACAATTATGTATGCTGGGATGTGCAGTGGGGGCTGTGGACGCTTTGGCTTGGGACCCCCACAGGTTTATTATCTCTAGCAACCTTGAAAGCTGCAAGTTTGTCTTTATCCCTGGCCATTTCACCATGCAGTGTATTTATTACAAAAGACAAGGACCCATCAATTTTCTTCTTATTTACATTTATAATACCTTCAATTTTCTTTGTAACTGTATAGTTTTGTAGAGCAATTTGAGCAACACTTATAAGCAAACATGATATAGAAAAAATGTTAAGGGACAGATCGGAAAATTGTCATTTTAAATAGTACACATTTTTATGGAATTTTGCTGGATAATAACTCTTACTCTGAGTAGTATCTTGTTCATAAAGCTAAAGTGGCATTTTTCCTTTTTTGACAAATTTAATGATTCACTTTTACTGTGTTCAAAACCTTGGCTAACATTTTTTTTAAAGATCTGTAAATATATTTGTGTTCCCTTTCCCAAATAGTTTTTAACACCTCCCATTGTTAGCCATTACCACTGTATTTGTGTTCTAGTTAAATGCACTTACCATTTATACATCTTTATGATTACTGAATTTTCCACTCTATATATGTGTTTAATTTTTTTGACATTGTTCACAGATATTTCAATTTTGTTATTTTTAAACATACCATTTATTTATTCAATAAAAAATGTATGAAAAAGTATTGTATTTCCTTTTTTAAAGTTATAAAAATGAACTGGCTCTGTATCAATATGGGTGAATTAAACCATTCACAGGAGATGAATCTGCACACAAACAACAGTGTGTTATGTTGATTAAACTTGTAAGAAAGAATATCATGGCACTCTGTCCACATGGTGTTCATCATAAACTGAACTATTTAATGCTGTTTAAATTCTGCTCAGTTACTGCAGAATATTTTATTTTACAGCTGTTAAATTCAGTTCAGTTTTATTGTCTTAATAGGTAAGTTTGGTTTCTCAGGGGGGTTTTACAGAGACACGTTGAAACAATATTAAAAACATCACTAAGAACAAACTTATTACAAATATGAACTACAGCAACCAGCACTTACTGTGAAAAAAATTGAAGTGATAACAGCTCACTCAAGTCTGTGGATGTAAAATAACACTTTTTTGAACCGGTGGCTTTATGATCTTCATTTCTTCAGCATCTGACCTGATTGCACAACTGAGAACGAATTAAAGAATCTGAAAAAGTGGACTGTCACAGTTAACACTAAGGGGGACAGTCAGCACAAAGCAATGCAACACAGTGTTAATTCTATTTTGTTGAAAAAGGGCCATTTATTTCTATAAAACTGGTTGGCAATATTAGGTTTTGTAAACCTGATGCCTTAAGAGAAATGGCAATTTTATTAGTAACTAGCAAAATACCCGCACTTCACAGTGCTTTAAAATTTTAAATAATAAACTGAGGCAAAATGTACCAATAATTATTTGTTAAGGATCTCTTTGTATACCACGTTGTCAGTTCGCACCTCCGGTTGTAATATGACCAAGCTGTTCGCTGAGCTTACTCTTGAGCATGCAACGTATAGTTGGCCATGTGAAAAGCAATCTTGCCTAAAATCAATGCCAACCTTTTGTAGGGTCTGTCCCTGAGACTTATCAATTGTCATTGCGAAGCAGAGCCTTACTGGAAACTGGAGGCGTTTGAATTGAAATGGGAGATCAGAGGGTATAACGGTGATGCGAGGAATAAAAACTCTCTCCCCTGAGCCACCGCCAGTATAAATAGTTGCCTCCATTAGGTTCTTTTGCAAGCATGTGACATGAAGTCTCGTGCCATTACAAAGTTTCGGTGGCTGTAAGTTTCTCAATAACATTATTGGTGCCCGAACCTTCAAAATTAGATTACGCTCAGGAGTGCCTGGAGGATTCAGAGTGTGGACCGAGCTGCAGGCTATGAACGTATATATGTACGTAAGTAGGATTCAGTTAGCGTTGGGAAGCCGCCTACCAAATTTCGTGAAGATGGGGCCATAAATTAGAAAGTTTAACATGGCGGACGTTGTCGACCGTTATGTGTAGAATTTCGAAATGAAACTTGCTTAACTTTTGTAAGTAAGCTGTAAGGAATGAGCCCGCCAAATTTCAGCCTTCTACCTACACAGGAAGTTGGAGAGTTAGTGATGAGTGAGTCAATGAGGGCTTTGCCTTTTATTAGTATAGATGTGTATGTATACTGTGTATATATATATTATATATAAATAGCTGTACCCGGCCACGTGTTGCTGTGGCTCAGTCTGGTTAAATGGAAAAGAAAGAAAAGAGAAAGCACACGTTTCTAATATGTTTAATTTCACAAAGCTTGTGGGTATACAATATTTTTTGTTGTTCCATTGTCTGTGCAGAATGTTAGACTGAATAATATTGTTAAGTTCGTAGACGTCTTTTTTTTTTGGCCGCAAGAATAGCTCGTTCACTCAGCCAATCGTGATTCTTGGTTTGAATGTTGGGAAATACTTTTTCAACCAATTCTTCTTTTGACGTCACTAAATTGCAGAAGTTATGAGGCAATGAAATTCGTCCTGAGGTCAGATCAACTGGCACCTTTCCGTTCCCAATTTCCAGATTTCTCCAACCCCATTATTGACAGTTTGCATTATTTGATTGTAAATGCCTTTTTGCTGAAGCGTTAGCTTAGGAATATTTGATTGCACATACGACAAAAGATCACCCGTGTTGTAATTTTGTTCATGACGCAATTCTACATCAAACGAAGCAGGAGCAGATCGATTCGGTGATGGCATTCCCAATTGATTGAGAACTTTGTTCGCAATTTCTAAGCACAAATCTTCAATTATTATCAACGCTTAGTTGTAGATTTCTGCTGTGAAATCCGTGTTTATATTTGAATTTTACTTGCGTATTCAACGAAAAATATCTTCAGCCATGTGTGATTTATATTTCTCCCATAACTGTCTTGGAGATGAAGGAGAGCAGGCGGTCAATATGATTGCAAACAGTGCACGAATTTGATTTGGATGTGACGTGTTCCACGCGTCATTAATGTATACATCCCAGTGTCGGTCATTCTCCAATAAATTCAGAGCTTGACATGTACTTCGGAAAGTGGCATGTGTAACGCCGTTGACAATTCTCAATTGCTAGAAAGATGTTGGACCGGGCACATTTACCAACAGCATGTGAACAAAGAAGCATTCATCTTGATTGGGATGCACGGTGTACAGTCTGCCTATCGCAGTTTCTTTGAATATGCCAGGTTGTCCGTTGACTCGCTCTCCTCGTTTACGTTGTTCAAATGATTTTCTACTCGCATTCCATGTGTAATACGTAGGCACTTCCGAATACAGCAGTGTTTTCGCAAACACGTCATTTTGACGTAACGTAAAGAAAGCAGTTAACGTTGTAGCCGGTGGATTCAGGGCTATTTGGTGCACATTTGCAGCTGTGAAATAAACGCGTTGTCCATTTTCTAGATGTACTGCTAAGTGAACATCATCTGGACTTCGTTCATGTATGGGAAATGAAAGAATTCGCCATACAGCTTCATTGCTGCTTATATATCTTCAGGCCTAATACTGTGCGATTTCATCGATATGTATGACCGCATTCCTATCACTTCTTTCTGGTTGCACGCCAAAAACTGCCATGTCACTGCCTTTATTCACATACTTACAAATGTATTGGATCGAAACATTGAAATAGAATCGTAAAATATTTAGTATAGCGTGTGTTGCTTTTACGTCCAACAGATGGCGCTGTGTTTTCAAAAAAAGCATGTTTTTACCTGTCACAGGTGTGACATCTATATAATATGTATATAAAAACACGCGTGTATTCGAATGCAACGTTGTGTCAAAATTTCAAAGCAATCGGTGAAGAACTTTTGGAGATTTAAGGTTTTGAACAAACGAACATTTACATTTTTATTTATACATATGTGTGTATGTATGTGTGTATGTATATATATGGTTGAAATAGTTTACTGTCAAATAAATGCAAAGAGTACACGACACGTGTTTCGCCCTCATTCTGGGCTCATCAGGTGTACACACTCCACTGCACTCCCTCTCGGGAATCGAACCTCGGACGTCAGCGCCAGAGGCGATGCCCCTAACGTTGCGCCACGGCGTGTGGTTCGTTTATTTGACATCATACACACACACACAGGTGCTGGTCATAAAATTAGAATATCATGACAAAGTTGATTTATTTCAGTAATTCCATTCAAAAAGTGAAACTTGGATATTAGATGCATTCATTACACACAGACTGATGTATTTCAAATGTTTATTTCTTTTAATGTTGATGATTATAACTGACAACTAATGAAAGTCCAAAATTCAGTATCTCGGAAAATTAGAATATTGTGAAAAGGTTCAATATTGAAGACACCTGGTGCCACACTCTAATCAGCTAATTAACTCCAAACACCTGCAAAAGACTTTAAATGGTCTCTCAGTCAAGTTCTGTAGGCTACACAATCATGGGGAAAACTGCTGACTTGACAGATGTCCAAAAGACGACCATTGACACCTTGCACAAGGAGGGCAAGACACAAAAGGTCATTGCTAAAGAAGCTGGCTGTTCACAGAGCTCTGTGTCCAAGCACATTAATAGAGAGGCGAAGGGAAGGACAAGATGTGGTAGACAAAAGTATACAAGCATAATAGGGATAACCGCACCCTGGAGAGGATTGTGAAACAAAACCCATTCAAAAATGTGGGGGAGATTCACAAAGAGTGGACTGCAGCTGGAGTCAGTGCTTCAAGAACCACCACGCACAGATGTATGCAAGACATGGGTTTCAGCTGTCGCATTCCTTGTGTCAAGCCACTCTTGAACAAGAGACAGCATCAGAAGCATCTCGCCTGGGCTAAAGACAAAAAGGACTGGACTGCTGCTTTCTGATGAAAGTAAATTTTGCATTTCCTTTGGAAATCAAGGTCCCAGAGTCTGGAGGAAGAGAGGAGAGGCACAGAATCCACGTTGCTTGAGGCCCAGTGTAAAGTTTCCACAGTCAGTGATGGTTTGGGGTGCCATGTCATCTGCTGGTGTTGGTCCATTGTGTTTTCTGAGGTCCAAGGTCAACGCAGCTGTCTACCAGGAAGTTTTAGAGCACTTCTTGCTTCCTGCTGCTGACGAACTTTATGGAGATGCAGATTTCATTTTCCAACAGGACCTGGCACCTGCACACAGTGTTCTTGATTGGCCAGCAAACTCGCCTCACCTTAACCCCATAGAAAATCTATGGGGTATTGTGAAGAGGAAGATGCAATACGCCAGACCCAACAATTCAGAAGAGCTGGAGGCCACTATCAGAGCAACATGGGCTCTCATAACACCTGAGCAGTGCCACAGACTGATCGACTCCATGCCACGCTGCATTGCTGCAGTAATCCAGGCCAAAGGAGCCCCAACTAAATATTGAGTGCTATACATGCTCATACTTTTCATGTTCATACCTTTCAGTTGGCCAACATTTCTAAAAATACTTTTTTGCATTGGTCTTAATTGATATTCTAATTTTCCGAGATACTGAATTTGGGACTTTCATTAGTTGTCAGTTATAATCATCAACATTAAAAGAAATAAACATTTGAAATACATCAGTCTGTGTGTAATGAATGAATCTAATATACAAGTTTCACTTTTTGAATGGAATTACTGAAATAAATCAACTTTGTCATGATATTCTAATTTTATGACCAGCACCTGTGTGTATATATATATATATATATTATATATATATATATATACACACAGTGATCCCTCGCTATATCGCGCTTCGTCTTTCGCGGCTTCACTCCATCGCGGATTTTAAATGTAAGCATATGTGAATATACAGAAATCCCTCCTCCATCGTGGGGGTTGCGTTCCAGAGCCACCCGCGAAATAAGAAAATCCGCGAAGTAGAAACCATAAGTTTATATGGTTATTTTTATATTGTCATGCTTGGGTCACAGATTTACACAGAAACACAGGAGGTTGTAGAGAGACAGGAATGTTATTCAAACACTGCAAACAAACATTTGTCTCTTTTTCAAAAGTTTAAACTGTGCTCCATGACAAGACAGAGATGACAGTTCAGTCTCACAATTAAAAGAATGCAAACATATCTTCCTCTTTAAAGGAGCAAACAAATCAATAGGGCTGTTTGCTTTTAAGTATGCGAAGCACCGCGGCACAAAGCTGTTGAAGGCGGCAGCTCACACCCCCTCCGTCAGGAGCAGAGAGAGAGAGAGAGAGAGAGAGAGAGAGAGAGAGAGAGAGAGAGAGAGAGAGAGAGAGAGAGAGAGAGAGAGAGAGAGAGAGAGAGAGAGAGAGAGAGAGAGAGAGAGAGAGAGAGAGAGAGAGAGAGAAAATCAATACGTGCCCTTCGTGCTTTTAAGTATGCGAAGCACCGTGCAGCATGTCCTTTCAGGAAGCAGCTGTACAAAAGATAGCAACGTGAAGATAATCTTTCAGCATTTTTAGACGGGCGTCCGTATCGTCTAGGTGTGCGAACAGTCCCCCTGCTCAATCCCCCTACGTCAGGATCAGAGAAAGTCAGCGCAAGAGAGAGAGAAAAGTAAGTTGGGTAGCTTCTCAGCCATCTGCCAATTGAGATCCGTTTAATCGCCTCGTTGATTGCATGTCTTCCAAGGTAGTTTCAATCCCCATTTCCTGCACCGAGTCATCTCCCCTTTTATGAGTGACTGTGTTAGTGGCCGTACTTCGTACAGGTCTTTGAATGCACTGAATACTTGTAAATGGTGTTGCCCGTCGGCTACTTTCGACAGGGAATGGAAGCAAATGTCGAGTAACAAAAATTATTTGTAAGTGATTTCGCATTGAAGAAATATTAAAAACTTGATCCCTTGGGTCAATCCCTAAAAAAATACACACAGCAAATGCAATTGAGAATACACCAGAATCTGTATGATTTAATTGTTGCTATGCGTCTTCATAAACTATGGGAGGTTTAAAAGGAAACAAAGCATGAAGGAAACGAAGCTGCTCTTCGGTGAGGTTGAATTTTTTTATCAGCGTTTAAACTGTCATAGACATGAATTACAGCAACATCATAATAGGTACACACCCACTGAGTCACTCGTTCAATAGCTGCAGAAGGTAATATTTGAATATGTTTTGCATTTTGTGGAATGGGCATTATAGGTATGTCAGGAGTCCACATTAGCAAAACCTTTTGAGGTTGGAAAATTGTATGCGCAGCTAAAATTTCGTTGAATTTGCTCATGTGATCTGTTGATAAATAATCATTATTTACCAACTCATTCATTGCAAAATCTGACAGTGGTAAGATCACTCCTTCCATAACACTAAACACAAACACTAAGTAGACACTAACACTAAAAAACGGCAACACCGCTGGGAAGAACACTAAATGAGATAAAGTAAAAGTCTACTAAACTTCTTTATTATAACTGCTTTATTGTAGCAGGTGAGGTGACGTTGGCGCACGCTTGTTGTTGCCGCTCCTCCCTGTTAACAACCCTTTTCGCAAAATTTGCCTTAATTCTGCACTTTCTTATGCTTGTTTTATTTCCTTTATTGTAATTATAGTTCGTGGATACAGCTGACTCGAATTGCATGGATTTGGCTCAATATTTACAGATTTTATGGACTCCACTTTACTGAGAACAGCTGAGTCTGTGGATCACGGGACGAGACCTACGAACATTTCTTTGCACCTCGGGATGATCTGTCTCCGTGATTATATTCGCTATGCTGATCTGCTCCCGTTTCATCTTACAGTACCCTACGACCGGGAACTGATCTGATGTTCATACTAACCTGGTTTATGGCTTATAGCTCCGGGGCGATCACGACTGAAATTACCAAGCGTTACTGTTTATGGCTGTGTATTGGAACATCCAAATCCTGCTGTGCTTTCTGCTGCTTGCTATCGCCGCTCACCTACGCTACCACACCCGCCTGTCCCACCGGCTCCGTTATGCTGCAGAGCAAGCCCGAAGCAAATTGATACCAAGGGTCCCGTAAGGGGCCCGACCCCTGCAGCTAGGGGGTCCAGGGCAGAGCCCCGGCCGCCAAGCGATTTCCTGCATTCTGAGCTGCAGAAATGCGTTTTCCGGGCATCTACAACCATCACTTTTTGACGATTTCCCAGCCGTGGAGGAGGCAACAGGCATGCGGGCCTGAGTGAAGCGTAATGAAGATTGGAGTGCCGGGTTGAGATGTCCACATGGAGTAATTAGGTGATGGAATATGTTGTCCGTGAATTATATATATAAAAAAATTAGTAATAGAGGTTGGAGTGAAGGAGTCTGTTGCTCCATTGGGCCCTCCACAGCAGCCTCGCATTACAGGAAAAAAAAAAAAACCTTGGGCGCAGTGGGCCCGAAGCGGTCGCTTCTTCCTAAGACCGGCTCTGTGTGCTGTGCTGCTTCAACAATGCGATCAGCTGAGTATCACTCACTATTTTAGCGCTTTGAGTACTGAGAAAAGCACTAAATAAATGTAATGAATTATTATTATTTATTATTAAACACTGAAGTACAAAAACGAAGTAGAAAGTAACACTAAACCGCAACACCGCTAGAAACACCGGAACACCGTGTCTACTAAACACTAAGAAACACTAAAGGAAAAAATACTATTCAGTAAGTACCGCGTCTACTAAACAGTAAATCAGTAAAGGAGAAAGGACGGCAAGACCGCGTCAGCTGCGGAGCTCAGCTCGGAGTGAAATGAAATGAATGAAATCAGGTGAATGGGTGGGGAGATGATCACGTGACTCCAACACCCGCCTTAACTCTCCGTCCCTCCACAAACACAGCCACACAGATCCCAACTCTCCTTAATAATATATATATATATAGATAATAATTGATATCTAAAGATATTTTTAAACAAATACAATTTGTCCATTGAAGGAAATTGCAACAATAGATCAAAACAGAAAGGGGACTTTATATAATTTATTACTTTAGTGGAAAAATAAAAACACTACATACTTATACACGCACACACACAAATACCTGCCAAATAATACAAGGAGTACACAACATGTGTTTCGGCCTAATTGGGGCTCATCAGGTATGCACATCTATGCTTCCCCTTACGGCAATTGAACCTTGGATGTCAATGTTAAGACACGAAAGCGGCTTTGTTTATTTAGCAGGATGAATATTTTCATTATAGTAAACTAATGTGGAACTAAAATGAATATACCGCAATGTCAAATTGTGAATCGGCATGCACAGTTCAGATACAGCCGTGCTGTAAAGTGGATTTTTTTTGTTTTTTTCATTAAGCGCATGCAGCGTGTGTCACTACTTGGTTCCTGTTACCGACCCAATCCCCACGTGCGTGCATATTGAAAGGCTACGTCACTGCACACTTTATGGTGCTGCCCAATCTGTTTAACGCATGCATGAACACATTATGCTACGCTAGGCTTTCAATACGCCTGCATGCGCAAATTGGGCAGGCATGCAGATCAGGTAGCGACAGCATGTACTCCGTTGTATGCCTGTTTAGCAGTGCAGCAGTGAAAAAGGTCCCCCTTAAACATTTTCCCACTCTGCCATGTTCTGAACGTTGTTTAGGCAATTTAAACCAGTGCTGCGGTATAAGAAAAATCCATATCATAACAAAAATAAAAAACGGTCTCCAGTATTGACCGGTATACCGCCCAGCACTACTGGACATGTAAGGCTGAGAAGGCAGTGGGAGTCGGGAGGCTTGGAAGATTAATTCCCCAGCGCGAGCATCCTGGCCGGAAAGCCTCCAGACCAGAAGGTAGAAGGAAGGCCAGTTGCAGGTAGGGTGGCTCCCCTGAGGCATAGCATGAATGGGAGAAGCAAGGGAGTCACCAGTCACCAGTTAAAGAATTCACTGGGCTTTGTTTTAAAGAGATTGGTTCATGCCATTGTTTTAACCTTGTTGTTTTAAAGGATTTTTTTTCTATTGAATTTTAACCTCCACAGTCATCTGTTTTATTGGATTATTTATTTAAAGATCTGAATGCACTGCACTTATTTATTTGAACACTTTGTCTTGTTTTGTTGGTTTTAAATAAAAGCACTTTACACTTTTTGTACCATCCCCTTGCTTTGTTGTGCCTCACTGCCTAGCTCATTGGTGACATTACCGACAGTGTCGGGTTTGAGGGCTCCCAGAAGCAAGATGGGAGCATGGAGTGAACATGCATCATCATAGAGCTGAAGTGCCATATGTGATGACAATCTTTATTAAAGTGTGCTTGTCAGGAGGGGACCACCTTACTGGACCAAAGACACCACGTGTAGTGACCAAGACAGGCAGGCCAGGTAGATGTTTAAGTTGGTTGTGGTGTTTAAATGGATTTTATGGTTTTGGTTTTACTTTGTATTGGTGGAGGAGTCTGGCAGATGGGGATAAAAGCTGGTGCCATCACCTTTTTGACAAACAGAGTGGCAAACCTTAGCCCTGCTACAAATTCCATCCAAAAGATTTTTGTCAGACAGTTACAGGTGGTCTGTTTATTCTCAGTGGTGGCTTTTCCCAGCCATGGTTTCCTTGTGTTTTAAATTATTTACTGGCTTTTAAACATGTGTGGCTGGTCAGCTGGGGTGGTATTGAGAGTTTTGTTTCAATTAGCACCATTTTCTTGTTCACTTATGTTACATAAGCTTTGGTTTGTGGTGGGGGTCTGCAGGGTTTTTACTGGCGGATTTTTGTGTGCTTCTTAATTAGTAATTCACCTCACAATACATTTTCATGTTCTCATCGCAGTATTTCTATTGAGTTACCTTTATTAGTGATGGTGAGTCAAACTTTGTGTCAAAACTACACTTGTACTTTGTTTGACTTGTAAACCCACCCATAACAACGCTGATCAGATGGTGGTTCAGGCTTTACTATGAAATTTTAAACCAATTCTTAGCAATAAAAGAGCTGGTGATACAAGTCCATGTTTTAATTTGGGAATCCCCAGGGCCTGAACTAAGCTGGTATGGGGTAGTGCAGTCCTAATAAAATTAGAGATGTGTGAGGACAAGACATTTAATACAGGAAGAGAGAAAAAGCAAATCAACCAGTGAGAACACGAGGGGCCGTGATATAAACAGCTGAGCTCCAGCTTTGGTGTGTTGCTCACCCTGTGGACCGTCGGGCAATTTAAAGGCTCTGCGGACATGCCGGTTTTCATCAATGTTTCTGATCCTGAACTTTTGATTTAAACATCAATGTTCACATTAAACATATAAAAATTACACATTTTCAGTAATGTGCAAATTTATTACAAATTATTTTTAAAAAACATTTGATGGTGAGAGTATGATTATTAAATTAAACATGCTGTGTAAAGTGTCCCTCCTTGAACCGCCACCTTATCATGGTGGAGGGGTTTGCGTGTCAAGATGATCCTAGGAGCTCTGTTATCCGGGGCTTTATGCCCCTGGTAGGGCCACCCAAGGCAAACTGGTCCTAGGTGAGGAATGAGACAAAGAGCGGTTTAACAAACCTTCAATGATGAATCAAAACTTTGGACGACATTTTCCCTTGCCCGGATGCGGGTCACCAGGGCCCCCCCTCTGGAGCCAGGTCTGGAGGTGGGGCTCGATGGCGAGAGCCTGGTGGCCGGGCCTAGCCTGAAGAGGCAATGTGGGTCCCCCTTCCCATGGGCTCACCACCTATGGGAGGGGCCAAGGAGGTCGGGTGCAGTGTGAGTTGGGTGGTGGCCAAAGGCGGGGACCTTGGCAGTCCGATCCTCGGCTACAGAAGCTGGCTCTTGGGACGTGGAATTTCACCTCTCTGAAGGGGAAGGAGCCTGAGCTAGTGCGCGAGGTCGAGAGGTTCCGGCTAGATATAGTCGGGCTCACCTCGATGCACAGCTTGGACTCTGGAACCAATCTCCTTGAGAGGGGCTGGACTCTGTACCACTCTGGAGTTGGCCCCAGTGAGAGGCGCCAAGAGGGTGTGGGCATACTTATTGCCCCCCAACTTGGAGCCTGTTCATTGTGGTTTACCCCGGTGGACAAGAGGGTGGGCTACCTCTGCCTTTGGGTGGGGGGGGGGGGTGGGAACGCGTCCTAACTGTTGTTTGTGTGTATGTGCCGAACAACAGTTTGGAGTACCCACCCTTTTTGGGAGTTCCTGGATGGTGTGCTAGAGGGCATACCTTCTGGAGACTCCCTCGTTCTGCTGGTAGACTTCAATGCCCACGTGGGTGATGACAGTGAGACCTGTAAGGTGCGTGATTGGGAGGAATCTGAACCCGAGTGGTGTTGTGTTATTGGACTTCTGTGCTTGTCACGGATTATCCATAACAAACACCATGTTCAAGCATAGGGGTGTTCAAATGTGCACTTGGCACCACGACACCCTAGGCCTCAGTTCGACGATCAACTTTCTGGTTATGTAGCCAGACTTGCGGCCACATGTCTTAAACACTCGGGTGAAGAGAGGGGCGGAGATGTCAACTGATCACCACCTGGATGTGAGTAGGCTTCGATGGTGGGGGAGGATACAAGTCAGGCCTGGTAGACGCAAATGTGTTGTGAGGGTCTGCTGGGAACGTATGGCAGAGCCCCCTGTCAGAAGTAGCTTCAACTCCCACCTTTCTGCAGAACTTCAACCACATCCCAAGTCCGAATGGGTCATGTTCCGTGCCTCTATTGTTGAGGTGGCCGTAAGGTGGTCGGTGCCTGTCATGGCGGCAATCCCTGAACCCGTTGGTGGACACCGGCGGAGAGGGATGCCGCCAAGCTGAAGAAGGAGTCCTACAGGACCTTTTGTCCTGTGGGACTCTGGAGGCAGCTGATAGGTACTGGCAGGCCAAGCGGAATGCGGCTTTGTGGTTGCGGAGGCAAAAACTCGGGCATGGGAGGAGTTTGGGGAGGCCACGGAGAGCGATTTTCAGATGGCTTCGAGGAGATTCTGGTCCACCGTCCGGCGTCTCAGGAGGGGGAAGCAGTACAGTGTCAACACTGTATATGGTGGTGATGGTGCGCTGCTGACGTCGACTCAGGACGTTGTGGGTCGGTGGGGGGAGTACTTCGAAGACCTCCTCAATCCCAATAACATGCCTTCCAATGAGGAAGCAGAGCCTGGGGACTCGGAGGTGGGCTCCCCCATCTCTGGGACTGAGGTCAATGAGGTGGTAAAAAAACTCCTTGGTGGCAGGGCCCCAGGGGTAGATGAGATACGCCCGGAGTTCCTCAAGGCTCTGGATGTTGTAAGACTGTCTTGGTTGACACGCCTCTGCAACATCGCATGGACATCAGGGACAGTGCCTCTGGATTGGCAGACCAGGGTGGTGGTCCCCCTCTTTAAGAAGGGGGACCGGAGGGTGTGTTCCAACTGTAGAGGGAGAACACTCCTCAGCCTCCCTGGAAAAGTCTATTCAGGGGTTCTGGAGAGGAGGGTCCGTCAGATAATCGAGCCTCGGATTCAGGAGGAACAGTGTGGTTTTCGTCCTGGTCGCGGAACAGTGGACCAGCTCTACACCCTTAGCAGAGTCCCGGAGGGTGCATGGGAGTTTGCCCAACCAGTTACATGTGTTTTGTGGACTTGGAAAAGGCATTCGACTGTGTCCCTTGGGGAATCCTGTGGGGGTACTCCGAGAGTATGGGGTACCGGACCCCCTGGTAAGGGCTGTTCTGTCCCTGTACGATCGGTGTCAGAGCTTGGTCCGCATTGCCGGCAGTAAGTCGAACCCGTTTCCAGTGAGAGTTGGACTCCGCCAGGGCTGCCCTTTGTCACCGATTCTGTTCATCACTTTTATGCACAGAATTTGTAGGCGCAGCCAGGGCGTTGAGGGGGTCAGGTTTGGTGGACTCAGGGTTGGGTCACTGCTTTTTGTAGATGATGTTGTCCTGTTTGCTTCATCAGGTCATGATCTTCAGCTCTCTCTGGATCGGCTCGCAAACGAGTGTGAAGCAGCTAGGATGGTAATCAGCACCTACAAATCCAAGACCATAGTCCTCAGCCGGAAAAGGGTGGAGTGCCCTCTCAGGGTTGGGAACGAGATCCTGCCCCAAGTGGAGGAGTTCAAGTATCTCTGGATCTTGTTCACGAGTGAGAGAAGAATGGAGCGCGAGATGGACAGGCAGATCGGTGCGGCATCCACAGTGATGCAGGCTCTGCATCGGTCTGTCGTGGTGAAAAAGGAGCTGAGCTGAAAGGCAAAGCTCTCAATTTACCAGTTGATCTATGTTCCTACCCTCACCTATGGTCATGAGCTATGGGTAGTGACCGAAAGAAAGAGTTCGCGAATACAAGCGGCTGAAATGAGTTTCCTCCGCAGGGTGTCTGGGCTTTCCCTTAAAGATAGGGTGAGAAGCTCAGTCATCCGGGAGGGGCTCAGAGTAGAGCTGCTGCTCCTCCGCATCGAAAGGAGTTGGATGAGGTGGCTCGGGCATCTGATCAGGATGCCTCCTGGACGCCTCCCTGGTGAGGTGTTCCGGGCACGTCAAACCGGGAGGACGCCCCGGGAAAGACACAGGACATGTCTCTCGGCTGGCCTGGGAACGCCTCGGGATTCTACCAGAAGAGCTAGAAGAAGTGGCCAGGGAGAGGGAAGTCTGGGCATCTCTGCTCAAGCTGCTGCCCCTGCTACCCGAACTCGGATAAGCAGAAGAGGGAGGATGGATGGATGGATGGATGTGTGAAGTGGGAGTACTTTTTCTTGTGCGTTTTTCATCGTCCTGCATTCATAATGGCAGTGCAGCGGTCCACCAGCCAAAGCAGAGTGACCGAGAATGTGAGGCAAGGGCCAAAAGAAAGTGCGGCATTGTTTGGAGTTATTTTACTACACTGAGCAATAATGATGGAAAATGAGATACGTGTCAGAAGGCCGTACGTTATTAAGGCAACACCACAAACCTGGTAGAACACATTGAAGTCAGACACATTGTTGAACTAGAAGAGATCAGAAGAGAGCAGAGACACTCAGGCTAAAGAGACTGGCACAGGTGCCAAAGGCCTGTAGTGGACTCTTATAAAAGCCTTCCAGAAAGGCAGGCAGTGCCCAATAACGTTAGTACTGTAAACTGATGTGAGGGTCTTGAAACTGTTTGACTAGACAGAAAACAATGTCTGCTTTTAGTGAGGAGTAAATTACAGTTATAGCTTGATGAATTGACATTGAACACATTTTCAAAATCTGTATATTTATCAGGTCCATTATTAGCTTTATTTCACTGGAACTGTAAAAACAGAGCTTTAAGCGGCAGTCCCGAGTGTTTCCCAAGGAACTCCTGCAGGCGTGCCCAGTAATAATGGCATCTCTAGTTTTTTTTACAGCCCAAGTGTTGCCCGCTCTTGCCAGTGATACGAGCAGTGATGTTGGGGAGCATCTCATCAGCAGTGATTATGAAGTGAATCTGTCTTCAGGAAGTGCAACTGAAACAGACAGGGAAATCGAAAACAATTCTGATGAATCCGAAAGTGACGCTCGCTTGGTATTTGCATCATTATTATACTTTTTACACTTCACACTGTGTACATTGTGTTTTGCGCTTTTTACAGTAAAAAAATTTTGTTGAGCCAAAAAATTTATGTGTTTTACATATTTAAAAAAAAAAAAAAAAAAAACACGTAACACTAATGCTTGTTGGTCTTCCACAGATTGTTTGCAGGAACTGAAAACTTTTAATAATTTCTGTTAATAAACAAGTCTGATCTTTGGCACTATATGTAATAGTCTACTAATGCAAAGTGTTTACAATGTGACTTTTTGACATCCACACACACTAAGTTTTTATAGAAGATCAACCATTCCTACAAGAGGACACCCTGGGTGCATTAGTGTTGGTATCAGCATCGCCAATGCTGGCCTCAGTATCTCCTGGTATCGGATCAAAAAGAAAATCAACAGCATCACCCATCACTATGAACTGCATTAGATCCTACAATAGTTCATTTAATATGCACAAATCTACATCCTAGATCCACATGACGCAAACTATCAATCAAAGTGCTGCATCGCAACAGGCACGGATTCAAAACGAAACACCTCCCGTCTCAGACATACGTTAATGGCAGCGAAGGCTACAACGGGCTTCTCACACAGCACAGGCAAATCGATTACAGCTCCAAAACAACACGTCCCAAATACTACACATGCAACAACGCGCCTCTCAAACGGCACAAGCAAAACATACACCAGGAAAATTCATTCGGATTAATGAATGTCATTTGCAATCATTGTCATTCAGTTCACTTCCCTGAAGAAACAACTGGCAATACAAGTTATACATTTACACGTTGTTGTCAAAAGGGTCAAATTAGACTGCCTTCTTTACATTCATATACTGAATATCTACACAAGCTTATAACTGACGATGTACCTGAAAGTGAAATCTTTATCAACTACATTACATTCTACAAATCGGAATCCACTATGAACATTAACGGTGGCACTGCACGTGACATGCGTCTTGAAAAAATGTTGTTTATTGATGAATGTTCAATAGCATGAACAAACGTTTATGAATAATAATATTCGATTTGGAGGAAAGGTACTTTTATGAGGAGGAGATTTTAAACAGTGATTAGCTATTCTTCCAGATGCCATGCACTCAGCTATTGTTCAGTGCACCTTAAAATACGCAGACAATTGGCATTGCTTTCAAAAGATACAGTTAGTAAAAAAGATACGATGTCCAAAACCAGATCATAACAATTACTTATTACAACTGAGAGATGGTACACTCACCAATACAGATGGACTTCAGCCACATATTATTACAATTCCTCAAGCCTTTATGTGCGACGACTTAGTTACAGAGAGATTTGGAACAGCAATCTCATTAGACCAAATGCCCCTTTTAACACAACGCACTATATTATGTCCAAAAAATATTAATGTGGAAAACATAAATACACAAGTCATTCCATTACTTCCTGGAAAGACACAATTCTTTCTAAGCTCTGACAAACTTGACTCTGATCACAACAATAACCATCTTAAATGACCTTACAAGTTCTGAGCTGGAATTACCTTTTACACTTAAACGGCGTGTACAAAGAAATTTTCTAATAAACCTTTACACTGTGCCACACACTTTATTGTTTGCTTTCTATTTGCATCATCTACACCGTCACACTATTCTATATCTCATTCATACATCACGCTCTTTGTCATTCCCAACACCAGGGGTTGGCGAGCGAAGCGAGCAGGGGGCGGAGCCCCCTAGTAAGACACAGATCATGTCATTAAGCTTACAGCTCTCAGTCTGACTATAACTTTGGATGTCCATAGCTTACAAGGTTTGGCCATAACAGACATTGGAGCATCCGCTTTACTCTGAGGGGCAACTGTGCTCGATTGGAAAGGTGGAAGATTTGTCTGCACTGGAGTTGTAGGAGGGGGACATGAGCCCAAACTTTGCAGAAGAATAGCTAGTGCACAAGCCGAGATGGTATCTTAAAAGCCACACAGTCATCTTGCTTGATATGGCAAATCACTAATCACCAATTTTTTAGAAGACATGGCGATAGTAGCAACCTACAGGACTGACATGGACTGTGGAACCTCAAAAGAAACTTCAGATAGTGTTACCATGACGAAAAAGGAGACAAGCTCCTAAAACAAAAGAAATCATGCTGAAGATCTTTCCATGTGTTTGGAGGAAGCCAACCAAGAAAGGAACAAAGCCTCACTCACATCAAACTATAAGTACACCTGCTTTGATCCTGAGAACTATTGAGTTTGATTTAATTGACAAAACACAGCAGCTAATGTATTATGGTACTGGTGCCACTAAAACTGAAGGTAATAACCTTGCGAAGGATCATTTCTTTCTGTTAAACGTTTCTCCCTAAACTCAGATGGAAAGTGCAGAGCCACATCTCACTGTAGCAGACACAACCTGCAGGGCCGGTAAGGCAGTGCAGACGAGCTGTGAGCAAATGAACGCCACCGCGCAGGCAACAGTAACTTTATAACAAGATGAAGAATGCAGCGATCTGAACCACTGGAACTGAGAAGAGAAAAAAAAAAAATCAGAATTCATAAGTTGTACATTTTTCTATAGGAGAGAAAAAAAACTAATCTAATGTAGTTTTACGTTTGTGTCTGTTATTATCCGTTATCTAACATCATAATTTATATTTGCATTTATCCATCTTCTATTATCCTTATGCTATAAATAAATTGTATTATTTTGTGAATTGCAGCAAGAATGTTTGGGTTATTTGTGTAATAAGTCGATTACTGTAGCAAACGACAACAGAGACAGTAAGGGTGTTTAATGTTGAATTTCACCGATTTATGGCCATCATTCATAACTTGTACAGATCTCTTCATATTTCAGGTTTCCTAGCTGGAAAGTAAAACAGAGAGGCCTCACTAAACTTTCATTAATTTGGTGTCCCTTTGTGGCCGTGTTCTTAATTGCTTTAATTAATTACCAGCATTACCAAAGACAAAAGTGATAATTAACTGAATGATCAATTAAAATTTCCTACAGCAGACAACATCAAAAGGCGCTTTACAGAAATTACAAAACAGGAACAAGAACTGAACTGCTCAGTGCCACAGAATCAACACAGCAAATAAAGAAAATAGAAGTGTAGGTGCGAAACAACGTGCGTCTACGGCAGGAACTTATGCGTGTCCAGTCCTTGGTGTTTGACATTAATCCACTCCATTGTTTTATAAAAAACAAAACGTTTATTTTCCACAGTCAAAATGAAACTCAAAGCAGACACAGTAAGAAAACTGAGTGTTTCAACAACCTTATCAATCCACACAAAAACGTGCAATAACTTCCTATTTCCAATAATTCCCACTATCCAGCACCCCTTCTTAAAAAGTAACAAAACCCAATTAGGACTGAATAATTATCTAGCCCTATTCTTGATATATAAATTAATCTTGAACTACAGAATAAATTGAACATATTTTCATATTAACTGAACAGAAAAACGTTAATATAGAACTTGGCTCACACAACGTGTATGACAGAGGCATTAGGCGTCAGCAGAGGGTTTACAAAATAAACTGTCTGGACAAAGGGGAATTGATGACAAGGGACAGCAGCTAAATGGTACAAGTCTTAATGAACATTAAAATATCTGAAACAAAATTGTATTACAATTTTTAACTGGAAACAAGTTTCACATTTATCAGTTTCATCTTGTGAAAGTAAACGTTCCACACAAACATGCAACACCATAAAGAGTTTAATAATTACAACAGTGATAAACTCCTATTAAATAGCTGCACCTCCAAGTACAGAGACGTTGGCATGGTGGAGTTCTCATGTACCTCAGTCTTCCTTAGAGCTCCATTGTCTGGAGATGCGAGATCCTGACAGACCACTTTGTTATGGGTAATCAGTGGTGGGGCGGGACAAAGAACATCTTATTATTGGGTCTTGACCAGGAAAGGGATGCTAGTCCTGACAGTGGTGTTCACATAAGAGTGGCACACAGGGGTGACCCACAGAGCCTGGCTGGGCTCTGCATGATACAGTTACATGTAGCAGTCACCAAATTGGACTTGGCTTCCACCTCGCCACCAAAGTCCAGTGCAAAAAAAAACCGGGACGAAAACCAGAGTACCTGTACAGGTCAGGAAATAGCTAATCGACCATCATAGGGTCCACTCACATTCAAGACCACGACCACACCAAGATAAGACAAACTTGCCTGGCCACTAAACTTGAGCATCTTTAGAGAAGTGGAGAAAATAAGAATAAAAGAGTAGACATGGAAACTGCATAGAGACTTAAAAACAGGCTGAGATTCAAATTCAGTCTGACAGAACTGTAAGGCAGTAACACAAACCACAAATCTCTATTAACTTCTCTAATGCTCACTAACAGGCATTACTGGTTTAGCTCTAGCAATGAAACATGGGAGTCTGTCATATTTTATATAAATTGTCCATTTAAACAATGCATGGATTTTAAAAAGGAACATCTAGTGCTGCCACAATAAGCCACGTTTAACAGCAGCACCCGTGTTTGGTTTTCTTTGTTGTTATTTCTTATTTTTTTATAATATTATATGCTGAGACAGTTGTCACACGCCATTGTGCTGATAGTTTATATCTCCCCTCTGCAGATGCGGCAATCACAACAGGCACAGTATATTCTCTAATAAGCAAACTCTACTGACCATCCCCGTGCTTTCATCACAATTTCTGGGGTGTTTGACCCTGTTTCACTTTCCTGCACCCTCACTGATTTTTAACTAGTTGGTGGACTGTACAGCAAAGGATAACAAGACCCTGGACTTGCTGTGCGCCAATGTTAAAGAGGCATATAACTCTGGTGCTTTGCCACCTTTATGCCGATCAGACCATAATTTGTTACAGCTCATACCCACATATAAACTCATTGTGAAGCAGCTACTAATCACCAGCAGGACCATTCAGGAATGAACAACAAAGGCGGAGGATGATCTGAAGGACACCTTTGAGAACGCTGAGTGGGATATGCTTTGTGACTCACACAGCCAGGACACTGAGGGTGTCAGCCACTGTATCACAGACTACATCAAGTTTTCTGTGGATAGCACAGTCCTCACAAAGGCAGTGTGCTGTTTCCCCAAAAACAAACGATGGATCACAAAAAACCTGAAAGCCTACTGAATATGAAGAAGAAAGCCTGTAGGTCTGGAGATAAGGATGAAATCAAGGTGGTGCAGTCAGAGGTGAAGCAACAGCTCCGTGAGGAGAAAGTCCACTACAGAGACAAACGTGACCGCAAGTTACAACCAAACAACATGAAGGAAGTGTGGAATGGGGTGAGGATCATCACTGGCAGCTGAAAAACATGCACAGGAAGGAAACAAGAGCAGAACTAATGTACGGAAGCAGATCTTCAACAAGTTTGACTCATTCTTGCCAGTCCAGTCCTCCCCAAACACTGCAGGCCTCTGTGTGCTCTGCAACTCAACACCGGTAAGACAAAGGAGCTCATATCAAAAAAACACAATTTATTTATAAAGCACAATTTAAAAAACACTAAGTGTAAACTGATGTGCTGTACAATAAAAAAAAAAAAAAATCACAAAATATCAAAAGTAAATCAATAAACAAACAAACAAAAATTACATAAATACTAAAACAACTAAGTTAGAGGAACCACATAGCAGATAAACAATTAACAAAAAAACACTAAATATAAAAAATAAATGGATACCAGAGTTACTCATATACAGTTAAAAGCAATTGAAAACAGGTGTGTTTTCAGTCTTGATCTAAACATTTCAGTTGATGGTGCTGACCTAATTTCAATTGGCAGAGCATTCCAAAACTTTGGAGCTATCTATCTATCTAGAACTACAGAGCTGGAGGTGGCAGAGTTAAAGATGGTAAGATTTGCACTGGGTATGACGAGGATGGATAGGGTTAGAAATGAGGACATTAGAGGGTCAGCTCAAGTTGGGCAATTGGGAGACAAAGTCAGAGAGGCGAGATTGCATTGCTGTGGACATGTGCTGAGGAGAGATGCTGGGTATATTGGGAGAAGGATGCTAAGGATAGAGCTGCCAGGGAAGAGAAAAAGAGGAAGGCCTAAGAGAAGGTTTATGGATGTGGTGAGAGAGGACATGCAGGTGATGGGTGTAACAGAACAAGATACAGAGGACAGAAAGATATGGAAGAAGATGATCTGCTGTAGCAACCCCTAATGGGAGTAGCCAAAAGAAGAAGAAGAATTTTGCAAAATCCAGCTAATGAGCTGAGCTGATCCCTGACAGCCCCATCAGAAGCCATTGGTTCAAATACAATAACCTCAGTCTTACTCTGAGATTAAAAAAATTTATGACCATCCAATGTTTGACATCATCATAACATTTATGTAGTGAATTTAAGGACTCCTTAGTCATAGTAAAAATCAGCGTAAAAATGAAATGAAATGCCATATTTGAGAAATGTGAACACAAGAGGTATTAAATACAAAGAAAACAACAAAGGACCCAGAATAGACCCCTGTGGAACAGCATATTTCAAACAAGCTGTAGAGGAAAAGACAGATTTGTTACCAACTGAAAAAGTCCTATTAGTGAAATAAGATTTGAACCAAGCTAGTGGACCCCCTCGGATTCCTAGTCACTTATCCAGCCTTGACGATATGTTGTGATCAATGGTATCAAAGGCTGCAGTTAAATCCAAAAGCACTAAAACTGTCAAGACCCCAGAGTTAGCTGAAAGTAAAATATTAACAATCCTGAGTAAGGCAACTTCAGTGCTGCGATAAATTTTAAAACCGGACTGAAAACTTTGACCACCATTACAATCCAAAAAGATCTGAAGCTCCTGGAAAACAACTTTCTCAAGTATTTTAGATAGGAAAGGTAGTCGAGAAATCGGTCTAAAATTATTTAAGTCATCCTTATTATGGTTGTTTTTTTCCGTAAACACTGCATGTTTAAAATTGGCAGGCACAGTTCCAGTGGTAGGAGATAAATTAATAATATACAAAATATATGGTGCGAGTGTATTTAATGACCCTCTCCATAAACGTATTAGAATAATACCTGGACAAAAAGTAACCTTAAATCCATTTATAATGTTTATAAACGAAGGAGACACTGGTTCAAACTGGTCTAACACGGCATTACAGACAGGAGGAGCTGCTGGTGGACTTCAGGCCAACCAAAGACCCTCCGAGACCAATCGCCATTAGGGAGGAGAATACAGAAATGTGCAGAGCTACGAGTACCTGGGGGTTCACATCAACAACAAACCGGACTGGTCTGATAACACAGTGGCGCAGGTTAAGAAGGGCCACAGCACACCGAACATCCTAAAGAGACTCCGGGCTTTTCATGTATGAAGCAAGTTGCTTCTGGGTACGTTAAAATAAAAATGGGAGTCGACACTTTAAGCGAATAAGAGACACAAACAGCAATAGCACCAGGAATGGCCTTCACAGGATGGATTCACAAAGTTCGCTGTTGGGCTGAAGAACACTAACGTGCCGCGCGCCTCACTCTCAAGTCGCGTGCGGTAGCCCAGGTGGAGCGAATTAAAACTCGCACATCAGTAAAGTGCGCCCCCCCAACCTGGAGCACTTACCCTCTGTCTGTCGGTGATGGAAAACTTTCTAACCTCGTTGAAACTTCTGCCTCACTCCACAACAGTCTTGCTCTCGAGCGGCTGTCGCTACAATTCGGGGAGGCCGCGTGGCTTCAGTAGCCGTCGCCCTGGATGACGTCAGACGTACGCGACCCTTGTTACACGTGACAGTTTGCTAAACAGTTGAAGGAGAAATTAAAATGTCGACTATGTGCCGAGAAACCTACCAGCTATTCTATCTAATTACGCCATTTGTAGAGGAGGTCAGTCTAGGATTACTATGCATGTACACAACCTTTTGATTACGAATACTTAGGGATGGGCGGAGGGTCAAAAGACTTGTGATTTATGCGTGTGCGTGCAACTTTCATCTGTCTCAGAGCGCTCAGGACTCTGATCGCGAGTTCACAGCATGGAAGCACAAATAAATTAATAAAGGAGCCGCAGCGAATCCCCCGACTCACGTTAATGTGCCGATAACTGTTGAAACGGAACTGACGACGGTCGTCTAGTCGTTAAATGAAAATATCGCAAATGTTAAAGTGAAATTTATAAAAATGGTCAGATTAAATTTTTAACTACAGTAGCAAACGGCATTTGCAAAACTAAATAATTCGAGAAAATACATTTATACATAATACATATATACAAGCATGCCAGACATTCTCCGAGACTTGGCTTACTGCCCTGCGCTCTCGTGTCTGTCTGTCGGATATTCTTGTTAAGTGATGTGTCGTTCGCGAACGAGCCGGCTCACTGAGCCGAAGCTTCAACCGCTCCTGCTCAGCTCTGCTGAAAATCCCAAAAGCGTCTGGCTGCAGACCGTGCACGCTCAGCAGGGGCGGGACTTTACTTCTATGGGCACACAGAACTTTGGCTTATAATGCCGGCTCGTTCACGAACAACACATTGGACTAGGATCGTACCATTATGTGAAAGAAGGACACTGTCCTTCTTCATTATGTGAATGAAGGACACTGTCGCTCTGTGTACCTGTCGCTGCGATAGACGAGGAGCCAGATTTAAATGCAAGCGCATCGTGAAGAAAAAAAGAAGAGTGAAGAAATGAGTGAAAGCCGAAAAAGAAGCAGCATCTGGCTGCATTTCAGTGATATTGGAGACTGCAAAGCTAAGTGCAGAATTTGTAATATGAAAATATCCGTTAGAGCAGGGTCAACAACAAACCTGCACAGACATATAAGAACCACCCACCCATCCGCGCAACTGGAGGAGAGTGTGCCCTCTCTTCTGCCATCCACTGACCCTGGAAAAGAGCCAAGTACTTCTGCTGCAGCATCCACTGTCTTACCGAAAACTGCAGGTATAACACAGTCTTCAGTTCAAACCAAAATAAGCACATTTATTCCAAGACGCCAAGCAAACAAATAAGTGTCGATGAGGAGCTGGCTAAAATGATAGCTAGGGACTTTCAACCATTTTCCATTGTGGAGGACAGAGGATTTGCAACTTTTGTACAGGCCTTAAACCCCATGTATGTTCTCCCTAGCAGAAAAACTTTGTCCCAAACAATTATTCCATAACTATATATCTGATGATGGAGTACAACACTGTGCTTTCAGAAACCACTGCTCTGGAAAAAAGGTAGCATTTAATGACAACAGAGTTGTGGATGAGGCATTTCAATGAATAAGTGCAGCAGCATCAAGATGCAACCCCAGCAGTCTGTCTGCTCCTCCATCAGAGGGCCAAGAGGAAGAAATTGGAGCAGGGCCGTGTTCACAGGAACCACAAGCTTCTGCTGTGTGGAGGCTCTTTGATGAAAGAGCAACAGGAGACACTGCAAGGAGAAATCCCACAGCTGATGCAATGCTGGAGTTGAGGTCCTGTCTTGAGGAGCCCCTCATCCAAAGAGCTGAAGACCCACTGAGCTGGTGGGAGGCCAAGGCTGCAGTCTACCCATGCCTGGTTAAGGTAATGGTAGGAAGACTTTGCATTGTCGCTACATCGGTCCCCTCAGAAAGAGTCTTCTCAAAAACAGGACAAATAATCACGGAGAGGAGAAATCACATCAGCCCGTCTAAGCTGAGGCATCTGGCATTTCTGAATGCCAACCTGGCCTAAAAACTTTTATTCAAAGAGTCATAGTGTTGTGTTGTTGTTGAGTTTGGCCTTTATTTAATTTGTTTGCTGTAGTTTTGTGTTAAGTTGTTCATTTAAAGCTTTTATTAAAATATTAAGCAATAGTAACTGTGTATTTTTTGTAATGAAAAAATACATAAAATACGTAATGTCTGAAAACAATGAATAAGAAATTGCTTATACACAAACCATTCATAATTGCTTAATTAGGCTAAAATATAAGCATCCAAGTGATACTAAACGAAGAGCTATTCGGGAGCCGTAAGAGCCGGCTCTTTAAAGGGAGCCGATCCAAAAGAGCCGAAGCTTTGAAAAGAGCCGGAGTTCCCATCACTAATTCTTGTGAGCTCCGCTGCATTCTAACCACGACCACTTCGTGACACGCCTTGTTATGAATTGTGCAGCATCTCCTTATTGAAGGAAACAAGTTTGAAGTAAAAAGCATTGAGAAGAGGCGGTCAGACACTTTGAGCTAAAAGGTTCATCTTTTATAAAACAACTGCTTTTTCTCCAATTTTCATATTAAATTTCTATATTAAGTAAATTCAAATATAACAACAACAACAACTTGGAGTCCTGCCATGTTCAGAAGTTCGCTGATGACACTGCTATCATGGGCTGCATCAGGAGTGGGCAGGAGGAGGAGTATAGGGACCTAATCAATGACTTTGTAAATGGTGCGACTCAAACCACCTACAACTGAACACCAGCAAAACCAAGGAGCTGGTGATGGATTTTAGGAGGCCCAGACCCCTCATGGATCCCGTGATCATCAAAGGTGACTGTGTGCAGATGGTGCAGACCTATAAATACCTGGGAGTGCAGCTGGATGATAAATTAGACTGGACTGCCAATACTGATGCGCTGTGCAAGAAAGGACAGAGCCGACTATACTTCCTTAGAAGGCTGGCGTCCTTCAACATCTACAATAAGATGCTGCAGATGTTCTATCAGACAGTTGTGGCAAGCGCCCTCTTCTACGCAGTGGTGTGCTGGGGAGGCAGCATTAAGAAGAAAGACGCCTCACACCTGGACAAACTGGTGAGGAAGGCAGGCTCTATTGTTGGCATGGAGCTGGACAGTTTGACATCTGTGGCAGAGCGAAGGGCGCTCAGCAGGCTCCTATCAATTATGGAGAATCCACTGCATCCACTAAATAGTATCATCTCCAGACAGAAGAGCAGCTTCAGCGACAGACTGCTGTCACCGTCCTGCTCCACTGACAGATTGAGGAGATCGTTCCTCCCCCAAACTATGCGATTCTTCAATTCCACCCGGGGGGGGGGGTAAACGTTAACATTTAACATTATACAAATTTATTGTCTGTTTTTCACCTGCATTATTATCAATCTTTAATTTAATATTATTTATTGTATCAGTATGCTGCTGCTGAAGAATGTGAATTTCCCATTGGGATTAATAAAGTATCGATCTATCTGTCTATCTATCTATCTATACATTATATATATATTATATATATTATTATATATATTATTATATATATATATATATATATATATATATATAATAATAAAAGGCAAAGCCCTCACTGACTGACTCACTCACTGACTGACTGACTGACTGACTGACTCATCACTAATTCTCCAACTTCCCGTGTAGGTGGAAGGCTGAAATTTGGCAGGCTCATTCCTTACAGCTTACTTACAAAAGTTAGGCAGGTTTCATTTCGAAATTCAAAGCGTAATGGTCATAACTGGAACATATTTTTTGTCCATACACTGTAATGGAGGAGGCGGAGTCACGTATCGCGTCATCACGCCTCTTACGTAATCACGTGAACTAAAAACAAGTAAGAGATTTACAGCACGAGTCACATGCGGGAACGAAGGTAAATGACGTTAATTTTTGACTGTCTTTTAATACTGTGTAAGCATACATATTAACACATGTGCAATTAAACGTGTGCATTTACGGGGTGATTTCTCAGGCTTAAAAGCTCACCTTTTATCAAACGCGGGAACAAAGGTAACTGACGTTGTTCACTGTCTTTTAATACTGTGTAACCATACATATTAACACATGTCCAATTAAACGTGCATTTACGGGGTGATTTCTCAGGCTTAAAAGCTCGCCTTTTACTAAAAAGGTAAATGCAAAACTATTTTCAATCAGTTTATTGAAACGCTCCCGTTAAGGATTGCAATAACATATTCGTGAGATAAAAGAACGAAGTAGGAGGAAATGGAGGAACAGCCGCAAACAGCGAAGAGCAAAAAATTTATTAAACAATTGAGAATGGAGCGAGTTAAGCATACAAGCATGTTCATAAGGGAAACAAAGCACGGTGTAAAACGTAAGTTTAAATTAAGTTTATAGAAACGCTCCCCGCTGCGGATTGCAATAACATATTCGCGAGATAAAAGTTTAATGAGAAGACACGAGGTATAAACGAACCACACGCCGTGGCGCAACGTTAGGGGGCAACAGTTTCAACCATTCTATGATCTGCTTCTCGCAACTGAAAGACGGCACATGGCGGATGTTAGCCGACTTGCTGACTGCAACGTTAGGGGCTTCAAGTATGGCGCTGACGCCACATCTCAGTGCCAACACTTTGCAGACTGTACTTAAAAGACACGCCCTCCTCACTGGACAGTTAAAAAACACCAATCAAACTAACGATGACATCAAGTATTACCCAATCAAAACTAGGAAAGGAGGCATCTTCATAAAATGCGTGTGGGATGATTTGCATGAGACGCTGCTTTAAAAAAAAAATGATAAAAAAAATACGGGATAAATCCCGTCCAGTATTGATTCAAAACGGGACGCGCAATTTCATTCTCAAACGCGGCACGATTCCGTATTTTAAAGGACGGGTGGCAACCCTACAGTGCCAGGTAACCACCCATACAATCACATTGTGATTCAGACTAGGAATGCAATGAATGTAATTACCCTGATCTACATACAAGGCGAAAGTCTTGCAACATTCAAAGATGATGGTTTGGGATAATTAGTACTTATTAAGTACAACATTGAACATAAAACAGCTTATGAAGCCTTCAACCGAAAAAAGCAAGATCTCAGAGATCGTAAAAAAAAAAAAGGAGGTAATGTCGTTTTACTCGCTGTAGATTTTACTCAAACATTACCAGTTATTCCACGAGAGAGACCAGCAGATGAACTCAACGCGTGTTTAAAATCCAGGCTTCTCCCACGGTCGGTTATATGTCGCGTGTTCTCGGGTAGGTACACCAAAAAATGTATACATTTAAGCATGTAATGGGCAAAGAAAAAATGAGGTATACCCGAAGGCACTGCAGTAGTACTCAATGTAACTTTACTTCTTAAATGTTAATGTTTTACTGTTTAATAATTTATACGCTTCTTATATATTGTTCAAATTCTTTTATGAAAATACCAGTGACAGCGCAATGCACGAAAACATGGAGTGAATACACCATACGCATCTGCCCACGGCCGCCCTGGTGTGCGCAGATAGGAGTTGATTCTAAAATAAAATAAACATAAAAAGAGTAATACAATCATCACCCATAAAGCGGATAGCAGACGTGACGTATTATATGTGTACCACATTTCAAGTCAATACGTGAAACGGTTTGCAAGCTACATGTGATTTAAAATCCTGGACAGACCAACGAAAAGCCACGGTAGCAAATTATTGAAGAAGATTTTACTGTTTTAATAATTTATATTTATATGAAATGTGCTTCTTATATATTACTTCATATTCTCATATGATAATGATGTTAATGTTTATATTGATTTCTGTGTTATTAAAACTGCATGTATGTGTGTATATGTATATATATATATATATATATATATATATATATATATATATATATATATACTATGTTATTGTAAGTGCATCTATGTGTGTATATGTATGTATGTATGTGTATATATATATATATATATATATATATATATATATATATATATATATATATATATATATATATATAAATATATATATAAAAAATATATGTGTATATGTATATATAATATATCTGTATATGTGTGTATATGTGTGTGTATATGTGTATATGTATATATATATGACAGCAACACTCATAACAATGACAACACAATTACATTCACAATCATGTTACGTTATTTTTAAAATGTTTCCTTTACTTTTTCATAACCTCTTTAACACACTACTTCTCCGCTGTGAAGCGCGGGTATTTTGCTAGTATATATATATATATATATATATATATATATATATATATATATATATATATATATATATATATATACAGTACTGTGCAAAAGTTTTAGGCAGGTGTGAAAAAATTCTGTAAACAAAGAATGCTTTTAGAAATATAAATAATGATTGTTTATTGTTATCAATTTACAAAATGCAAAGTGAGGGAACAAAAGAAAAATCTAAATCAAATCAATATTTGGTGTTACTACCTTTTGCCTTGAAACCAGCATCAATTCTTATACAACAACAACAACATTTATTTATATAGCACATTTTCATACAAAAAGTAGCTCAAAGTGCTTTACATAATAAAGAAAAGAAAAATAAAAGACAAAATACAAAATTAAAATAAGACAACATTAGTTAACATAGAAAAGGAGTATGGTCCAATGGCCAGGATGGACAGAAAAAACAAAAAAAAACTCCAGAAAGCTGGAGAAAAAAATAAAATCTGTAGGGGTTCCAGGCCACGAGACCGCCCAGTCCCCTCTGGGCATTCTACCTAACATAAATGAAATAGTCCTCTTTGTAGTTAGGCTTTATAGGTACACTTGCACAAAATCAGGGATTTTGTAGGATTCTAGGCAGGTGTCTGATCAACCAGTTCTACCAGAGAGGTGCTAATGATCATCAATGTCACACGTAGGTTGAAACACAGTCATCAACTGAAACAGAAACAGCTGTGTAGGAGGCTTAAAACTGGGTGAGCAACAGCCAAACTCTGCTACCAAGGTGAGGTTGTGGAAGACAGTTTCATGTCATGGCAAGATTGAGCACAGCAACAAGACACAAGGTAGTTCTACTGCATCAGCAAGATCTCTCCCAGACAAAGATTTCAAAGCAGACTGGGGTTTCAAGATGTGCTGTTCAAGCTCTTTTGAAGAAGCACAAAGAAACGGGCAACGTTGCGGATCGTAGACGCTGTGGTTGGCCAAGGAAACTTAGTGCAGCAGATGAAAGACACATCAAGCTTATTACCCTTCAAAATCGGAAGATGTCCAGCAGTGCCATCAGCTCAGAACTGGCAGAAACCACTGGGACCCAGGTACTCCCATCTACTGTCCGGAGAAGTCTGGCCAAAAGTGGTTTTCTTGGAAGAGTTGCAGCCAAAAAGCCATACCTTCGACGTGGAAACAAGGCCAAGCGACTCAAGTATGCACGAAAACATAGGAACTGGGGTGCAGAAAAATGGCAGCAGGTGCTCTGGACTGATGAGTCAAAATTTGAAATATTTGGCTGTAGCAGAAGGCAGTTTGTTCATCAAAGGGCTGGAGAGTGGTACAATAACGAATGTCTGCAGGCAACAGTGTAGTATGGTGGAGGTTCCTTGAACGTTTGGGACTGCATTTCTGCAAATATAGTTGGAGATTTGGTCAGGATTAATGGTGTTCTCAATGCTGAGAAATACAGGCAGATACTTATCCATCATGCAATACCATCAGGGAGGTGTATGATTGGCCCCAAATTTATTCTGCAGCAGGACAACGACCCCAAACATACAGCCAAAGTCATTAAGAACTATCTTCAGTGTAAAGAAGAACAAGAAGTCCTGGAAGTGATAGTATGGCCCCCACAAAGCCCTGATCTCAACATCATCGAGTGTGTCTGGGATTACATGAAGAGACAGAAGGATGTGAGGAAGCCTACATCCACAGAAGATCTGGGGTTAGTTCTCCAAGATGTTTGGAATAACCTACCAGCCGAGTTCCTTCAAAAACTGTGTGCAAGTGCACCTAGAAGAATTGATGCTGTTTTGAAGGCAAATATTGATTTGATTTAGATTTCTCTTTTCTTCATTCACTGCATTTTGTTGATTGATGAAAATAAATGATTAACACTTCCATTTTTGAAAGCATTCTTTGTTTACAGCATTTTTTCACACCTGCCTAAAACTTTTGCACAATACTGTGTGTGTATATAAAACAAAAAGATCAAGAATTTCTCACAAAATGCAAGGGGGAACCATATTTTCACAACGGCAATGTATGTATTTATTGTACAACTATGAAAAATACATGAACTGTAGCCCCACACTTAAAAATAAAGGTGGCAAAGTGGTTCTTCCGAGTCATGCTGTATAGGAAAACCATTTTTAGTTTCCAAATCCATACGAAGGTTCCGGAAATAACTTTTTATTTAGATCCATATTTATTTAAAGAGCTTCTGCAAAAAGCAAAATATCTAATTTGAACAAATGCTGTTCTATCTATCTTATAGTGCCTTTCCACTCTATATATCTATCACACAAGCTCTACTATTAATAATTGTAAATAGATTAAGTAGATACAGTATGTGTAATCCCAACATCTTCCTGATTTTAACAGGACTCTCCATTCATCCAGTAACCACAGGCTCAGTTCAGGTTTTCTTGACCTCTCAGTGTCCTGCTAGGTAGCCTAATGTTCTGTTTTGGCTTCACAGGGGCCTTTTTAAAGCCTAAAGAGCCCACTTCATATATAAATAAATTAAATGATTCTATGAGTAACCACACAACCTGGTAAAGTGCCATTATTATTATTTTTAAGAGTGCCCAGTCCTATTAGTATTTCTTTTATAAGATATTTCTCTCTCCTTTGTACACTGGGGAAGTCTGAAAACTTAAAGTCCACCCTGTGAGAAGGATTTAGGAGTCGTGGTGAACTCGACTCTTTCAAGTGCCAGACGGTGTTCAGAAGCCATTAAAAAGGCTAACAAAATGTCAGGTTATATAGCGTCTTGATTTGTGGAGTTCAAGTCACAGGAGGTTCTGCTCCAGCTTTATAACACACTGGTGAAGCCTCATCTGGAGTCCTGTGCACAACCCAGTTATTTAATTACAAATTCAGTTGGGTCAGATTTTCAAACCAAGAAATTTAGCTGGGCCAGACATTTTCAGTGGTCAGTAAACAACAGAGAAATTTTAAACCAACACAAATGAATGTGCTGACAAACAAGTCATGTTTATTCATTGTTACCCTTTTAAATTTGGTCACATCTGGCACAGGCTCATCATAAAGAGCATAAAAAAACAATATAAAAGTAATAACTAAATAGAATCTGAGGTAGTAGCAATACTGGGTTTTTTTCAACTTTTGAAATTAAAACATATAAACATTTTACTCACATCTGACTCAGGCGTATCTCAAAGTTCATAAACTCAAAAAAAGTCCACAATATTAGCAATAACATTTGTTTCCCTTTTGAAATAAAATAAATATTTTAGTCATATATGACCCAGGCACATCACAAAGTGTATATATCAGATTAGACAAGCACTATCACTGCTCTCAAAGCTCTCAGCACACAAAGCCATGACAAGTAATAACAGCGACTAACACACGTGAACACAACGACTACTGCACTCTGAGGGGACACACAGGAGGTTCGTTTAAATCACCACCTGAGTGACTGGAATCCCCCTGTGCCCACCCACCTACCACTGCTGTTAATTGGTATCTGCAGTTCACTTCACGTGGCTGAGTCCCAAATTTTAGTTTGCAGCACCCAGTCACACCGCCAACTCCTATTCATTTCTCTCTGTGTGTTCATTTTGTTGTTTCCTTCTCGAATCACTGAACTTGAGCAGACGGCCATTCCACACGTACGGCGCTTTGATTTCTGCCTTTGTTTCTCCTTTGTCACTCCGCAGCATACATGGTCTTATTTATATTAGACTAGCTGTACCCTGCAGCTCTGCCCACATTGGGGTGTAACAGGACAAACTTTAAAAATCAATAACATTTTTTTAAAAAATGTAATTTGTATTGAGAACAATTTATATTGATAGGTTTCCTATCTGAGGACCTCTTGATATGCAATATTTTTGGTTTTGCTATCAGGGAACTAACCTGGGAGAAAGCAACATAAAGCTAACCACGAGAGAAGCCCGATGTGCCAACTTGGCGACTTCACACCATATAGATGAGCACTTAAGGCACACATTCCACCTCGTTGGTGCGAGTTCCACTTGGGATGACAGACAAAGTCTGACAGAAGTCTCCTGTGAAGAGAACTGTAACTCCTCCCATGATATGCTGGTTGTTCCTAAGGTCTTGAAGAGTCAAATTCAAAGGCTCAATTGACTTCTTATGAGATATGGTACTCTCGTCTCTCAGTTTCGGCAACTTTTACAGCTAAAAGAAACCCCCACATAAAATAAGGAAGAAACTAACTGTGTGCAAAGAAGAGAATTGCATTATGATTTATTTATTTTTATTTTTTTTTAAAACACACACCTCATAGCTGTATTTGTAACAATTTTGGAAACCCTCAAAACACACCTTGAAAGCATAAATGTGCATGCATGCAGCAAATCAATTATTTGAAGGATCATATGAATAACAGCAAGTAATCATAGGTTAAAAAACATGTTGCAAACTGGGTAACCACTGAATATCTGGATGTCAGGTCACAAACACCAGGCACATGGTTCAAAGACTCCTTCAAGCACTTCATGAAACTGAACAAAAATTCCAGACAAAATGTCAAACATCACTGTTATAAACTCAGGCAGTGTGATTCTATCAGCATGTTAACAAACGTGAAGTAACTGTGTTGTGAGCGTGTGCAGTAATCCTAAGCAGCACGGCTCGACAGATAGCATGTTACAATAAAGCACTGGTCATAAAAAATCACAGCAAAACCTCCATTGGAGAAGTCTAGTCAAAATGAGAATAGCTACAGAAGAAGAGTGATTATCCAACAACCGGCTACTCAAACATTTATGCCACTCCATACAGTTAAAGAGTCCACACAGACAACCTGCTGCAGCTTTGGCAGGACATCACAGAGCACAGGAACATTAGAACAATCCAGACGAGAACAGGCCATTCAGCATAACAAAGCTTGTCAGTCCTATCTGCTGAATTCTTCTAAAATAACATCAAGTTGAGTTCTGAAGGTTCCTAATGTCCTCCTGTCCAACACACTACTTGGTCACTTATTCCATGTCTCTGTGGTTGTCCGTGTGAAGAAAAACTTCCTAATGTTTATGCGACATTGACACTTAACAAGTTTCCAAGTGTGTCCCCGTGTTCTTCATGAACTCATTTTAAAGTCACCGTCTCGATCCACTGGACTAATTCCCTTCATCATTTTAAACACTTCAGTCAGGTCTCCTCTTAATCTTCTTTTGCTTAAACTATAAAGGCTCAGCTCTTTTAATCTTTCCTCATAACTCATCCCCTGTAGCCCTGGAATCAGCTGGGTTGCTCTTCTCTGGATCTTTTCTTGCACTGCTATGTCCTTTTTGTAGCCTGGAGAACAAAACTGCACTCCTGGCCTATTAAGATCGCGGTCTGCTGGCCACTTGCATTCCAGAAGCAACCTCTGATTGCCCAGCCATTGGTCCAACCAGAAACTCAGAGAAAAATTGAGAAAGACACATTTCGAAATCCTTCAGAAATTCCTACATAAATTCCTACAATAGTACAGAACATGAATGCAACAGTCTGTGTAGCCTAGCAACTTTCAACCCACAATGCAGTGTGTTTTTGTGTGTCTGGAGGTGGGGTTAGTAGTCTGATACTGTGACCACCTGTCCAACTTAAGGTTGATATTCTTTGAATTTGGAAATTCTGTATTTGTAATTTTAAACTATCAGGCACAATATTATGTAGTACAGGTCACCAGTGCAAATGGCGCAATGGTAGCTCTGCTGACGCACATTAAGGAGATCATGGGTTTGTGTCCTGTGACCCCCTTATGTAGAGTTTGTAAAGCAGTTTGAGTAGTAAGTAAAGCACTATGTAAATGTAAAGAATTATTACTATAATTATGCTATATGATTTGTCAATTTCAAATTTTAAAACGTCTAATGGGAGTAGATGAAAGAAGAAGAAGATGTGTTTTTACCAAATAAACAAAACATGTAACGCTAGGACTCACGGCCTCTGTGTACCTTCACAGTCCTTCAGACTTGATCCATATGCAATGTATGCGTACCGCCACCTTTATGTTAATAAACCGGTCCACCACCTCTGTGAACTGGACGCCACAGAGTGACAAAGGAGAAAGAAAGGCAGAAATCAAAGCGCTGTACATGTAGAGCTGCTGTCTACTCAAGTTCAGCAATTCAAGAAGGAAACAAAAAAAGGGAACACAAGGAGAGGAATGAATAGGAGCCGGCGGTGAGACTGGGTGCTACAAACTAAAATCTGGGACTCAGCCACGTGAAAGTGAACCACAGATACCAATGAACAGCAGCAGTAGGTGGGTGGGCACAGGGGGATTCCCAGTCACTCAGGTGGGGATTTTAAACGAACCTCCTGTGTGTTCCCTCAGAGTGCAGTAGTCATTGTATTCACGTGTGTTAGTCGCTGTTTATCACTTGTCATGGCTTTGTGCGCTGAGAGCTTTGAGAGCAGTGATAGTGCTTGTCTAATCTGATAAATACACTTTGTGATGTGCCTGGGTCATATATGACCAAAATATTTATTTTTATTACAAAAGGGAAACAAATGTATAGCTAATATTGTGCACATTTTTATTTTTATGAACTTTGAGATTTGCCTTGGTCAGATGTGAGCAAATGTTTTATATTTTTTTAATTCAAAAGTTGAATAAAAACAAAAAACAATATTGCTACTACTTCAGATTCTGTTCAGTTGTAGCTTTTTAATTGTTTTTAATGCTCTTTTTGATGTTCTGTGCCAGATGTGACCAAATTTAAAAGAGTAACAATGAAAAAACATGACTTGTTTGTTAGCACATTAATTTGTGTTGGTTTTAAAATTTTCTCTGTTGTTTACTGGCCACTGTAAATGTCTGGCCCAGCTAATTTCTTGGTTAGAAATTCTGACCCCAACTGAACTTTGTACCGTATTACTCACAGACTAAGTTCTCCCTCCGGACTAGTCAGGACTTCCCTTTTACAGTATAATTTCTGCTCTTTTTATAATGTCGGTCATATAAGTCGAATGGGGAAAACTCACTCTATCTGGTGCAAGAGATTATGATCTGCCTAACACCCATCTGATAGAGTAAACTATGGAGCACACAGCCTTTATTTTCTATGTGTGTGCTGCAATGCGCTGTATCAGCGAGTGCTCCCTAACCTCTTTCTCTCTCTCTCTCTCTATTGTGCCTACGTGACCACCCACAGTAATACCTGAACTATTCCGAAGAGACATTTGTACTGATTTGTGTTTTTTGTATCTCACACCCTCGTACACCTTTATCATAAGAGCATCGCTTATCTATGATGGAGCATTCAATCAGAAGAAAATATGAAACTGGTAGTGAATTAAATGCCGTTGAAGTAGTGAAAGAAATTAGTAACTGCGCTGCTACAACAAAATTCAATACATCTGAGAAACTGATGTGAGATTGGAGGAGGCAAGAAGATGTTAAAAAAAATGTGTTGCATTTTTTGAACGTGTGTATAAGTCAGGGTCTGATTTTATATTCAATTTTTCAGATTTCAAGACCTGACTTATACGGTGAGTATATACGGTAATTGAATAACCGTGCTGTACACAGTACTCCATATTAGGCCTCCCCAGGTGTGTTATAAAGCTGGAGCAGAACCTCCTGTGACTTGAACTCACACATCAATGGCGCTATATAACCTGAATTCTGTTAGCCTTCTTAATGGCTTCTGAACACCGTCTGGCACTTGACAGAGTCGAGTCCACTACGACTCCTAAATCCTTCTAAAGTGTACTTTCGATTTTCAGACCTCCCCCAGCATTACACCTTGTGTACAAAGGAGAGTGAAATATCTTATAAAAGACTTACTAATAGGACTGGGCACTCTTAAAACTAATAATAATGGCACTTTAACAGGTTGTGTGGTTCCTCATAAAGCACTGCTTCACCAAGAGACATTTCATTCACTTGCATATGAAGTGGGCTCTTTAGGCTTTAAAAAGGCCCCTGTGAGGCCAAAACATAACATCAGGCTACCTAGCAGGACACTGAGAGGTCAAGAAAACCTGAACTGAGCCTGTGGTTACTGGATGAACGGAGAGACCTTTTAAAAATCAGGAAGACATTGGGATTCAACATATCCACTTCATCTATTTACAATTATTAATAGAGCTTGTGAGATAGATATATAGAGTGGAAAGGCACTATAAGATAGTGTGGTGCCCGGCGGTCATCCATGCCCGGCAGGGACGTCCAGGAGGAGTGGAGGAAGGCTTGTGCCTCCTCCAGGACACGAGGGGGCGTCCTCCCTGGTGGCTTTGGAGACCACGGGTACGGAGCTTGGAAGCTCAACCCCGTAGGGACCCGTGGTCACAGCCAAGGGGGCGCCCCAATGCCTTGGCTAGATAGATAGATAGATAGATAGATAGATAGATAGATAGATAGATAGATAGATAGATAGATAGATAGATAGATAGATAGATAGATAGATAGATAGATAGATAGATAGATACTTTATTAATCCCAGGGGGAAATTCACATACTCCAGCAGCAAAAAATATTAAATTAAAGAGTAATAAAAAATGCAGGTAAAAAACAGACAATAACTTGAATAATGTTCAAAGTTTACCCCCTCTTGTGGAATTGAAGAGTCGCATAGTTTGGGGGAGGAATGATCTTCTCAGTCTGTCAGTGGAGCAGGACAGTGACAGCAGTCTGTCGCTGAAACTGCTCCTCTGTCTGGAGATGACACTGTTTAATGGATGTAGTGGATTCTCCATAATTGATAGGAGCCTGCTGAGTGCCCGTTGCTCTGCTACGGATGTCAAACCGTCCAGCTCTATGCCAACAATAGAGCCTGCCTTCCTCACCAGTTTGTCCAGGCGTGAGGCATCCTTTTTCTTAATGCTGCCTCCCCAGCACACCACTGCGTAGAAGAGGGCACTCGCCACAACCATCTGATAGAACATCTGCAGCATCTTACTGCAGATGTTGAAGGATGCCAGTCTTCTAAGGAAGTACAGGCGGCTCTGTCCTTTCTTGCACAGAGAATCAGTATTGGCAGTCCAGTCTAATTTATCATCCAGCTGCACTCCCAGGTATTTATAGGTCCTGCACCCTCTGTACACAGTCACCTCTGATGATCACGGGGTCCATGAGGGGCCTGGGTCTCCTAAAATTCATCACCAGTTCCTTGGTTTTGCTGGTGTTCAGTTGTAAGTGGTTTAGGTCGCACCATTTAACAAAGTCCTTGATGAGGTTTCTATACTTGGGAGTGTTTGCCCTCAGTACTTCCGCCACACTGGGAAGTACTGGGGGGAAGAGACTTGAGGGCACCCGGTGGACTTCCGGCTTCACCATGGGAGCTTCCGCCACACAGGGGTGTGGCTACGGAAGCCCTGAGGATGCACCTGGAGCCCATCCGGGGCATATAAAAGGGGCTGCCTCCCTCCAGTCAGGAGCGAGAGTCGGGAGGAAGAAGAAGAAGCGTGTTGGAGAGGAGTGGAGGCGGACCAAGAGACTGAGAAAGGCATAGTGTTGTGGCCAGGACTTGAAGGGTGATTGGTGCTTCGGCACTGGGTTTGTGCACTTTACTGGACTTATTATGAATAATAAACGTGTGGTGGACTTTAATATGGTGTCCGTCTGTCTGTGTCCGGGCAGCTTATCACAATAGATAGATAGAACAGTATTTGTTCAAATTAGATATTTAGTTTTTTACAGAAGCTCTTTAAATAAATAATTTATGGATCTAAATAAAAAAGTTCTTTCCGGAACCTTCCTATAGATTTGGAAACTAAAAATGGTTCTCCTATACCGCATCACTCGGAAGAACCACTTTGGCACCTTTATTTTTAAAACCTGGGGCTAAAGTTAATGAATTTTTCATGGTTGTACAATAAATACATAAATGTTTGTTGTGATGGTATGGTTCCTCCTTGCATTTTGTGAGAAATTCTTTTTCTCCATTTTTTTTTTATTTTGCATATATATATTTTTTAAATTGGATTTACTTAATGTGGAAATAAGAAAAACAAGAAGAATCATAGAAACATGTCTCTCTATTATAAAAGAAAATGTTGAGACGAGATTATTTCCAAGAGATTTTTTCAAGTCCCGCCCTCCTGTCAATCATTTTCAAACACGCCCACGGTCCATTCAACTCTCATTCATGTCAATACCTTTGTCAGACACAGTTCCTGCGCTCTCAGCTCTTATACATTTTTACATTTTCCTCATTTTAAGTCGTTTATGAAAAGTCCTCAGTTTCATTCTTTAAAGAAGCTTTCCTGGACAGTATTTTTAGTGATACAATCTATTCATTTCCTTCGATGTAGTCCTTTTCTGGACAATAATTTTATATGTTCTAGATGACACATCAACGACTAAGCGAAGAAGAAAGGACAGCGTGTTGAAAAGAGGCCCAAAAGCGTTGGAGAGAAAAGAATTCAAAAAAGAACAATAATAATCAAAGTGCAAATGGGGAGAATGAAGAAAGTAATAATAAGAATGGACGAAATTGAATTGAAAACCTAGCAGGTCCAAGCAGGGTCAAAAATAAAAGACAAAGAATAGAAGACATAGTAGAACATCGTAAAGAGGTTCAAAAACGTTGGTGCGATACACATGCAGAGCAGATTAGAGATTATGAAAGTACTAAAATTCGAAAGTCTCAAAAAACTGAAAGTATAGATTGCATTAGCGCTAACAAACGTAAATTATTACTCAGTGAAATAATAGAACAGCGAAAAGAGATCGAATATATGGACATAGGTGATATAGCAGAAGTATGTAGATATGTAGATATTGTTTGGCTTTAAAATACAAGTCAGAGACTTGTAGATCATCTAATTTGTGTTGCCATCAGGGAAAAGTAATGAATAGGCGTATCCGCGAGAATTAAAAGATTTGTTGTTTTGTGAAAGTGAAATCTACAAACACTATAGTCAAAATATCCAAATCTGCAATAATATATTTGCATTCAATGCTCAAAACGTAGATTTACACGATCCTGGATCATGCACGATGAGAATCTGTGGTCCACACAACAATTAAAGCTATGACAAGTTTAATTTAGAAAAAAACACAATTCAGTCTGGTTTATATTTATGATCATTGAGAAGCGATGCAACATAGGATCGAAAGAGTTAAATGATTGGACGTATTAGAAATTCTACAGCCAATAATGGATACAAATCCATACGTCCAAAAGTATCACACTTTACATGAAAGTTATCTGCAAAACACGGACCAAGAAGTGTTCTTGGAGTTCTGTATGAATCTGAAAGATCACAGTCACATTTATAATAAACCAAAATGTGACAAATTGTCAGCTATAATAGTTTCGAAAGATGAAGATATCAAAGCCAAACAGAACAAAAACATATAACTCAACGAATACCTTTAACGTAACATGAAACAATTTTATTTCAATTTATTACGTTTTACTATTTTTAACTATGGTTAATTACTCACTGTAATGTAAAATAGTTAGTTCCATTATGCATATGTAACAGTTCCCATGAAAATAACAATCTGTTTAAATTGCCACTCACGCATGTGGAAGCGGATGTACACAGACGCAAAGTGGATGGCACATAGCGCTCGCCCAGGGGTTGGCGAGTGAAGCAAGCAGAGGGCAGACCCCCCAAGTACATTAAAGGTTAAAGGCTGATTTTGGAGTGAGGGAGACCAGGATTTCACAATTTCTGTTTCTCTTGGAAAATGCAGAGGCTGCTTCATTTGGACAACAGTTTCTTCTTTTATGTTTTGAAATAAGCTTGAAGGTTTATTCTTACCTGTAAAAACTTTATCTTCTTTCATTTTGTGAAAGCAGTACTTCAGTTTTGTTTTTACTTTTTCACCGTATTATTATTATTTTTCAGGACGAGAAAATTAATCTTTGAAGTCTAAAATAGTTTATGAAATGATAATGCTGCTTACAGAAGGTTGAAAAATGAATGATGATAGTAATGTTTTGGAGATTAAAAGCAGTTGTTTTATTAAAGATGAACCTTTTCGCAAAAAACGTTTGACCGCATCTTCTCAATGCTTTGTACTTGAAACTTGTTTCGTTCAGTAAGGAGACGCCGCACAATTCATAACATGTCGCGTCACAAAGTGGGCGTGGTTAGAATGCAGCGGAGCTCACGAGAAGATCCGACAGACAGACACGACAGTGCAGGGCAGTAAGTCAAGTCATGGATAACGTCAGGCGCGCTTTTATGTATGGATGCATTTTCTAATTTGATTTACTTTTACAAATGCTGTTCGCTACAAGATGCTTTTTGATTGCTGAGGCCTGCTTATATTCACTCCTTTCGCAAATAGTTAAAAAAGTGATCTCACCAGCTTTATACGTTTCACTTTAACATTTGTGATATTTTCATTTAACAACTAAACCAGGGGTTGCCAACTCTGGTCCTGGATGACCACCATGACCGCAGGTTTTCATTCTAACCTTTTTTTTAATGAATGCCCTGTTTTTGCTGCTACACTGTAAAAAATAACGCGCTAAAAGTATTTAAAAAAATAAGGCAACAAATTACAAGCAATATTTTTGAGTAGATTTAATATACTGCACTATTGAGTAAACTTGATTTATTAATTTACTCAAATTTACCTAAAATAAATGAGTTTGATTAAATACAAGTAGTGGCAAAAATGGTTTATTTTACTCCAATTTTCATTTGAATTACAGTACTAAAAAAAAGAGTAATAATGCAACGCTGGACAGTAACGACTGTATAACAAATACATGCTAAAATTTCATATATCTTTATTTATTTAAACATACACAGATAGTCACAACAACGGAGTTATATTTTCAAAGGAAAATTAAATCAAATGTCTGAGGATAATTTTTACTGAATTACTGACATTCAAATGTCAATGAAAATTTTCTTTTCTTTTTGTAAACTTTCTTCAAAAAGTATATCTCAATCAAATAATGTCCCAGGAATGAGTGGTAAACGGGAAGGAAACGTAGACAGTGAAATCCCGACGCAGATGGCGCTCTTCAAACATGTCCTGCATTTACGCCAACATATCCACTTAAATGAATGGCCACCTTTTCCACTACTTCTCAGTATGCGATAGCGAAAATCCTGAAATAAAATAGGACGTAGGAAATCAAACATCGCTAAATAAATCACAGTGTTAAAAATCAACTAGAAAATACATTACCTACAGTATATAGAACACTAATTAAATAAGAGGTCAAATAATACCGTGACGGTTAGGCAAACGTCTTTTTATGTTGTTTACAGGTCGTAGTTTAGGACAAACACCATAGCTTCCATCCATCCATCCATTATCCAACCCGCTATATCCTAACTACAGGGTCACGGGGGTCCGCTGGAGCCAATCCCAGCCAACACAGGGCGCAAGGCACCATAGCTTTCTCAAACTTATCTCAAAGTGTAATTTTCTTTTTCTGTGTACAATAAAAGTTTTAAATGATAAAAAAAAAATGAACATACGTAACTATCCGAGAAATGTGCTTGCTTTTTAAAGAAAACCAACGAGGTAGGTTGTTAGAAAGACGCTACCTTGCCCGCCATGTTTCCCATAGGGAAAGGTTTCGTGAAAACAACAAATGCTTATGTCTGTAACTACAGTATACGCAAAGAAATACTAGTTATTCATTACGGAATTAATATGCTTTATACTTACACATTTGTAGTAAAATAGCTCTTATTATGGATAAGTGTTACAGCTGAATGTGTTGTTGTAAAGACCAAGAAATCGATGTGAGAGGAAGTGCTGTGTCATTAAATTTAACTTAACTTAAATGTGTTCAATTCACAGTATAGTTTTTTTTACTTAGAATAAGTTATAAAAAATGTTTACATTTTAAGAGAAGTAATAAGTTAACATTATTCTTAACTTTTTTATTCAATTAGAATTAAATAATCAATAAAAAACGGTAAAACCCATTTTTATTAATTAAAGTAATGATTATTTTGCGTATATTTAGCTATTTTTTATTATTATTTTTCACACATTATTTTTTACAGTGTAATTCATTTTAATTGAATTACTTTTTAAGATTTGTTCCCCTGAATTTCTTCATTGTTCCTCTGAATTGCTTCATTTCTTTACTTAAATGGCACCCAAACAGAAATGAAATATGAAATGAGGGAGCCAACAGAAGACCAACTAACTCGGGGCCTCCAACTCCAACCAATTTCACTCCAACCAGCTGCTTAATGAGGTGCCGGTTCTCGTTAATTAAACCTATCATTTAATTCCATGGCTTGTTGCTGCTCTCGTGGTGCATCAGCAGACATTTCAAATTGTTGATTTTCTCTTTTCTAAGAGGACACTGTTAAAATGTTTTGGTGACCTGAGCAGATCGACATTCCTGAGACCTTCATCCTTCTTTATTTTCAGATACTATATGGTGGACTTCAGTTGTTTTGGCTCATTTTGTATCTCATTATTGTTTGGCTGCTAATTACAGAAAAAGAAACAATTCAGGGATCAAGAGTCTTCAAGAGCAAGTCAATTAAATTTAGTTAATAAGTTAATTAGCAGCAAAAACAGGTCACTCATTAAGAAAAGGGTTACAATGAAAACCTGCAGCCACAGCGGTCCTTCAGGACCAGAGTTAGTAACCCCTGGACTAAACAAACATCGCCAGTTCTGTTTCAACTGCCACCGGCGCATTAACGTGACTTGGGGGATTCGCTTCAGCTCTTTAATTAATTTATTTGTGTTTCCATGCTGTGAACTCGAGATCAGAGTGCTGCGTGCTCTGATACAGTCGAAAGCTTCACGCATGCGCATAAAGTACAAGTCTTTTAACTGTCCGCCCATCCCGAAGTATTCGTCATCAAAAGGTTGTGAACATGCATAGTAATCCTAGACCGACTTCGACAGATGGCATAATTACATAGAACAGCTGTTAAGTTTCCCATCGTATAATCAACATTTTAATTTCACTTTCAACTTTTTAGCAAACTGTGTCGCTAACCGATGTGTGCCTGCCCAATCCACACGCGCATGTGCACAAATACAAGCGGAGTCATGCGCAAATGTGCAGAACTTTACTATTACAACTGTACCCGATCTGCGTTTTTTTTATTTTGCGACATGAGTCCCCATCCAATTTGTATCGCACACGCGCTCTCTGCTTAATAAAAATTGATTTCACGACGCTGCCTGATTTGTGCTGCTCATGTCTAATGTTTAACGACACGCATCGCTCGTCAGGTTTGAATTGTACTTGCGAGTCATTTTTGTGTTGCTGTTTATATCTGTCTATAAGTGGACTTTTTACTGTAAAAGATGGCAGCTTTTGAATTTTATAACGTATAGGAAGAATATTTGTCACCTGAAAAATTTAACTTCAGTTGATTGAAGAGGGAGCGAAATGAAATGCGACGTATGTCTGTGAACTTTATAATGGATACATACAGCTTTTTGTAAGTACATCGTATTGATGAAAAAGGCAATGTGGATTTTCATTTTCAGTTGCAATATGACCTTCATAATCTCGTGGTTTAAACATAAAAGTCGCAGCATTTTCCGTATTTGGGTTAATGGATTAATGAATGTGTGTCATTCTTTTCATAACACCCTATTAGCATTTGGTGGTGTATTTCTTTTAACATTTGTCCAGGTTTTTTTTATGTTAAAGAGTGGACAGCATGTTAATAATTAAGCAAAACCATGTAATCGAGATGTCGAAGTAGGAATAGAATTAGGAGTGTATGTCTGACTCTCGACCGGTGTAAAGTGTGCCCTAAAAAGCCATTTTTATTATGTTGATATCAGATTACATCAATACAAGAGTATATCCATAATAAAGTTAACAAATATATAATGATGAAGGCTAAATTAAATGCAGTGACCCCTCCTCCATTGTGGAGGTTGCGTTCCAGAACCCCCCACTAAAGATGAAAATCCGCAAAGTAAAAACCATATGTTTATATAGTTATTTTTATATTGTCATGCTTGGGTCACAGATTTGCACAGAAACACAGGAGGTTGTAGAGAGACAGAAACATTTGTCTCTTTTTCAAAAGTTTAAACTGTGCTCCATGACAAGACAGAGATGACAGTTCCGTTTCACAGTTAAAAGAATGCAAACATATCTTCCTCTTCAAAGGAGTGCGCATCAGGAGCAGAGAATGTCAAAGAGACAGAGAGAAAGAGAAAAGCAAACAAAAATCAATAGGGCTGTTTGGGTTTTAAGTATGAATGTCAGAGAGAGAGAGAGAGAGAGAGAAAAGCAAACAATCAAAAACCGATTGGTGCTGTTTGAGCTTTTAAGTATGCAAAGCACCATGTGGGAAGCATATCGATGGACAACACAGCCGCTAGTAAGCCCAGCAAGGAAGGGAGCAATGTGAAAGTAGTCTTTCAGCATTTTTTAGACGAGCGTCCGTGTCCTCTAGGGGTGCGACCAGCCCCCCTGCTCATAATATATTTGAGGAGTTTTATTTAATACATAATACGTATCTGATTGGGTAGCTTCTTGGCCATCTGCCAATATCGTCCCTTGTATGAAATCAACTGGGCAAACCAACTGAGGAAGCATGTACCAGAAATTAAAAGACCCATTGTCCACTGAATCTCAGGCATCTCAGGCTCCTTCTGCAAGATAAGAATATAAAAATATGGAAAAGTATAATCTTTAAGTTGATGATTTGCATATATTTAAAGAGAATCATGAGCATATATGAAAATAAGCATCATATCCTGGTGCACATTAAAATAATGAGGGTTAAATCACAAAAAGGCCTGTGCCTGTATATTTTTAATTTTTTCTTAGCAAGCTGGAAACCACCAATACTTCAAAAGTTAAGGTCAGGTATGCAGGGAGGGGCTGACAGGCAAACCCAGCCTGCAACCCCCCTTCTATGTGGTGAATGTGAACTGAGGACTGGAAATAATGATGGCAGGTACTGGATGGGTGTAAGGTGGGGAGAGAGCCTGTCAAGTGGCCATGATAGACAGAACAGAGTGCTGCGTTCATTAGGCTGAGAAATATTGGTGGACCCAATCAGAGGCAGGACAAGACAGTGGAATGCTGGGAGTCAGATGAGGAGGCGGATTGACAAAAAGTCCTGGGCCAGCTGAGTGCAGAAGGCTGCAAAAGGGGGATGTGATGCTTGAGAGAAAGTGTGCCAGGGGGAGGTGTGCTGAATCTTTATTGTGCCGAGACCCCTCTGCACTGCGTCCATTAAAGTTCATCAGTGAAAGAATTGACTCCAAGTGCAAGACCTGTCATTACTGCCTTGGATTAAAGACAGGGCTTTGAAAGCTCAGGCAAAATTCCTGTAGGACATCACTGAGGGCTGAATCGAGGCAGGTGGTGTGAGTGAGCAGATAGAGGGAACAATAGATTATTGTAGAGCTATATACAGGTGTACATATACATACATACATACAGTACATACATACATAATATATATTGTGGTGGGCAGCCGAGTCCCATACCAGGCCGGGACACCCCTTCAACACTAGATCCGGGGGAACACCATTGCAGCCTCCCTGGGTTGCACTGGGGACACAATGATGGAACAGTGGAGCTCATCCCTGTTGGGCTCCATGGCCTCTGCCCGGGGGAGCTACATGGCTTAACGAGCCCATCTGGGCTGGACTGCAATCACATCCTGAGGTGCACCCTGAAGTAGGTTAATGAGCACCTGGAGCAGTTCCGGGGCTGCTATAAAAGGAGCCTGCAGCCACTACTCGAGGCACCAGAGTCAGGAGGAGGAGGACGAAGTTTGACAGAGAGGAGTGGTGGAGAAAGAAGAAGAGGAAATATTTGGGGTTGTGTTTTTGTTTGTGGGACTGTGTTGTGCCTGTAGGGACAGGGAAGGTGTTGCCCACATGCGAAGAAATTGCAATAAAATATTTATTTGTTTTATCAGTGTGCCTCCCGCGTCTGACTGTGTCAGGCCAGGCGCCAATATAGTGCCTTTCTGTTTAGATAGATAGATAGATAGATAGATAGATAGATAGATAGATAGATAGATAGATAGATAGATAGATAGATAGATAGATAGATAGATAGATAGATAGATAGATAGATAGATAGATAGATAGATAGATAGATAGATACTTTATTAATCCCAAGGGGAAATTCACAGATTTACAGTTTAAGTGCCACACAACCCCAAACTCCCCCAAAGTCCAGGCCTCACACTCTTACCTTCTCTTCAGGCCGCCTCCACTCCTCACCTTCCAGCTTCGTCCTTCTTCCTCCGGGGCGTCCCGCCTGGGTCGCCCCCCCCCCCAGCCACCTGTGACACTGCCCCATCATCAGCGAAGACCCGTCGGGTGGAGCGGCTCGTCCTGTGAGGGCAGCTCATCCCCAAAGTGGGTCCTACTACTCATCTAGGGCCCGGTCCGACACCCTGGGACTTGCTTCTTCAGCACCCACCTCCGAGGTTTTTGTGCCCCTTTGGTTGGAGTCACTCGCACTTCCGTAGCCTCCACCAGCTGTGACAATGCCCCATCGCCAGCGAAGATCTGTCCAATGAAGTGGCCTGTCCCGCAAGGGCAGGTCCCCAATGAAGCGGGTCCTACTGCTCATCCAGGGTCCAGTTCTGCAAGTAAGACAGAAAGAGGGACAGAGATGCTGCCTGGACACCACCAGCTGGCGTCCCTCCTTGCTACGCATTGGCTGCGCTCCCCCCTCTTTCCGGCACCCCAAGACTTGCCTTTTCGACACCCCCTCCGCATGTTCCGTGCCCGTCTGGTTGGATGAGACAGGTCCGCTCATCTGTCCGACGCCCCCACCGATTCTGGGGTTTCCCTCTGCCTCCGCAGAGGGTGGCCCTTCTCTGGATGTGAGCAACCTGCCTCATGTCCTCCCTTGTCGGAGGAACCGGCATCCTTCCCTCGATTCCTCCCTTTCCTCTGAGACGCCATGACAGTTTGGGTCTGCGCATGGCAAATGCACAGATCCTGTCCTGTCTGTGTCCCTAGAGCGACATGAGACCGCCGCGGGCTCGGGACGTAGGGCGCTTGGACCCAGGGCACTCATCAGCCCCTGTCCTGTCACGCACAGCTCTCAGCACTGCTTCCACTGTTGGAGATCCCCCTACTTGGTTCCGATCATGTATTTCATGGGCCTTTTTGGTGGGACCTCCTGTATGCTTTACGAGGTCGGCTTTACTCACCATCCCCGCTGTACTGCTCCGGCCAAAGGATCCAGCATCGCACCGTTCTGCCAAAGCACTCAGCGTCCGTAGTGACACGATCGCCTTCCCCTCCAGCTTCTGCAACTCTGCACGGAGAGCAAGTAAAACCTGCAGAAATGACACTGCGGACTGAAGGCACATCTCCAGTTCACACAGAGCCGCTGACAACCACAGAAAGCCAGCCACTGATTGACTTACCTGACTGTTAGTCAAAACATCTGACTGCTTCCTGTGGGGCTGTTCCTCTGGTCCAATCGGGTCGCTCCCCGGCATGAGACATTCCTTGGTCCCGCCTCCATCCAATCATAGGCGGGCACACAAGACACACCGTCCAATCCTGTGCTGGACACGGGGAGGGACTTCCGGTCCGTGGCCATTTTGGCTCCCTTCTTCCTAGTGTGGCGGTGTGTTTGGATTGTTTGGAGCTGCAGCGTCTCCTCCTTCACAGCATCTCGTGCTGCCGCCGCGCTGTTGAGGTCCCGCAGTCCGGCAGGTGTCTGCCACCAACGCGGATCCGGGCAGCCCTTGCCTGCTAAACACAAAACACACACGGCCCTGCAGGGCCGGTTGCCAGCAAGCAGGGAACTTACCTCTTGGGTCCTGTCTGTCCGAGGAGATGTCCTCAGTGTGGCCTCGCTAGGCACCATGCCGCCCCGAGCACCTCCAGCAACGGCGTGCTCGTAGGAGCCCGCTGCACTGCTGCACCGCCCGTTGTCATCCTGCACCAGGGGAAAATGGCATCTCTGCAGACCGGTGGTGGTCCGTGGAGCGAGTCTCTCTCACGGGGCTGTGAGCATACCACTCCTGCGGCAGGTGGGTGGGCTCCACTGCTGCGCCGGACCATCCACAACATTATTTCTTAGTACAGGTCCCCGCCTTGAACCAGGCAGAGCATCCTGTCGGCTATGCCAGTGTGGACTAAGCCCCGGACACAGACAGGCGGACATGTTGTTAATCACCACCACAAATTTATTTACAAGTCTATTATTTACAGTTTAAGTGCCACACAACGCCAAACTCCCCCAAAGTCCAGGTCTCACACTCTTGCCTTGTCTCTTCAGGCCACCTCCACTTCTTGCCTTCCAGCTTTGTCCTTTTTCCACCCGACACAATTTCTGAATGAAGGGACGCGGCCCTTTTATAATCACCCGGATGTGCTCCAGGTGTTTCCCGGCAATCTTCCACCGACACGCCCCAGTGTGGCGGAAGTGCCGGCTGCATCCCCAGAAGCACTCCAGGTGTCCCTGCTCTTCTTCCCCCCAGCAGGCGGAAGTGCTGAGGTCCAGGGCTCCCAAGGCATCTGAGCGCCCCCCTGGCGGTGACCATGGGCCCCTACAGGGATGAGCTTCCATGCTCTGTACTCGTGGCCCCAAAAGAAACCAGGGCAGTCGCCCCCACGTGGTCTGAAGAGGGCGTAAGCCCTCTTCCGGTCCTCCAGGGCATCCCGGCCAGGTTGCCTCTCCACCACATGCAACAATATATATATATATTTTTTTACGGATTAAGTAGGTTCATTTATTAGTATATATATATATATATATATATATATATATATATATATATATATATATATATATATATATATAGTAACAGTAGAGGCGTGGAGCCACCTCTAACACCCTTAGGTACCACTCTTGAGACCAGGTGAAAGTATAATAATAATTATTTTTATTATACAGTAGTGCACCAAGCACTCTCCTCACCACACTCATATACACAATAAACTATTCTCAATCAACAATCCTCCACTCCCAGACACTTAGCCCACCTTCCTCCCAGCTCAGCTCAGTGTCTGGGCTTACCCAGAGTCCTTTTATAGCCCCTGACCCGGAAGTGGCTCCAAGCCAAACCCACAAGTCCGTTTTCCTTCCGGGTCAGGACAAACAGTCCTTTTCTTCATCCCGGGAGCACGTCGCTTCCTCCAGTCACGTGACTGTGACGCCCTCCCGGGTTATAGGGCATGCAAGAGTCCATGAGGCCCTTCACAGTGACTCCTGGCGGCCCCCAAGGTATCCAGCAGGGTTGTGTATAAAAACTACAGAGTCCATGAGGCCCTGCTGGAACTCGGGGCACCAATATGCTGTCCGGAGGGCTCCTCCTAGCGGCCTGGGGGTGAGGGCCGGACTGGAAAGCCGGCAATCCTCCACAATATATATATATATATATATATATATATATATATATATATATATATATATATATATATATATATAGTGCATCTGGAAAGTATTCACAGCGCATCACTTTTTCCACATTTTGTTATGTTACAGCCTTATTCCAAAATGGATTAAATTCATTTTTTTCCTCAGAATTCTACACACAACACCCCATAACGACAAGGTGAAAAAAGTTTACTTGAGGGTTTTGCAAAATTATTAAAAATAAAGAAACGGAGAAATCCCATGTACATAAGTATTCGCAGCCTTTGCTCAATACTTTGTCAATGCACCTTTGGCAGCAATTACAGCCTCAAGTCTTGTTGAATATGATGCCACAAGCTTGGCACACCTATCCTTGGCCAGTTTCGCCCATTCCTCTTTGCAGCACCTCTCAAGCTCCATCAGGTTGGATGGGAAACGTCGGTGCACAGCCATTTTAAGATCTCATCTGTGTCTCATCAGACCAGAGAATTTTCTTTCTCATGGTCTGAGAGTCCTTCAGGTGACTTTTGGCAAACTCCAGGCGGGCTGCCATGTGCCTTTTACTAAGGAGCGGCTTCCGTCTGGCCACTCTACCATACAGGCCTGATTGGTGGATTGCTGCAGAGATGGTTGTCCTTCTGGAAGGTTCTCCTCTCTCCACAGAGGACCTCTGGAGCTCTGACAGAGTGACCATCGGGTTCTTGGTCACCTCCCTGACTAAGGCACTTCTCCCCCGATTGCTCAGTTTACATGTCCGGCCAGCTCTAGGAAGAGTCCTGGTGGTTTCGAACTTCTTCCACTTACGGATGATGGAGGCCACTGTGCTCATTGGGACCTTCAAAGCAGCAGAAATTTTTCTGTAACCTTCCCCAGATTTGTGCCTCGAGACAATCCTGTCATGGAGGTCTACAGACAATTCCTTTGATTTTGTGCTTGGTTTGTGCTCTGACATGAACTGTCAACTGTGGGACCTTATATAGACAGGTGTGTGCCTTTCCAAATCATGTCCAGTCAACTGAATTTACCACAAGGTGGACTCCAATGAAGCTGCAGAAATATCTCTAGGATGATCAGGGGAAACAGGATGCACCTGAGCTCAATTTTGAGCTTCATGGCAAAGGCTGTGAATACTTATGTACATGTGCTTTATCAATTTTTTATTTTTAATAAATTTGCAAAAATCTCAAGTAAACTTTTTTCATGATGTCATTATGGGGTGTTGTGTGTAGAATTCTGAGGAAAAAAATGAATTTAATCCATTTTGGAATAAGGCTGTAACATAACAAAATATGGAAAAAGTGATGCGCTGTGAATACTTTCCGGATGCACTATATATACAGTATAGTGATAATAGGATGCTATATTGTGCCCGACTCAGCAAAGACTTACATGGAGGCAAGTGTAAAAGACACAAAATACTTTTTATTTTCTTCAGCTGGAGGGCATGTCTTCCCCGTAATCCCTCCAGCCACAACACAGTCCCAAAAAGCACTCACAGCGAATCACAAATACGCCCTTCTGGTACCACCACTCCTCCCTTGAAGCTTCGTCCTCTCCTCCCGACTCTGGCGCTCGAGTAGTGGGTGCAGGCTCTTCTTATAGCCCTCCTGGAAGTGCTCCAGGTTGTAATTGGCCTAATTAAGCTGCACTTCCGGGTGTGGCTGCATTTCGCCTGTGGCCCCAATGTAACTCAGGAGGGCTGCCACCAAGCATCCTGGGGGAGGTACTGAGTAGCCCATGGTTGCTCCCCTGGAACAAACGTTGAAGGGGTGTCCTGGCCGGGCCTGGGACCTGGCCACCTGCCACAATATATACATGTGTAGGGTTACAGGAGGTGTTGTGGAGAAATATTCAGGAAAAATAAGCAGAGTTTTCAGAAAGGCAGTCAGAATTTAAGACTTTATTGCACAGCATAGAAAACAATTGCTGAGCACATAAAGCCGTCTCAGTTCATGAAGTGAGCCCCAGATTTATTACAGTTCTTCTCACAAAATGCCCCCCTTTCACATTAGTTTCCCATCATCTACTGTACAGGTTTCTTCATGATGATGACCTCATTCAGCTCCTTTTCTCATAACAATTGTTTTCACATCCTAAACCTCAGCCATTAAAGATATTTTAGTTAAACACTTCTTACAATTAAGATGGAATCAGGATGACCCACATGTCAAAACTAGACTGCCTAATTAATATTTCAGTTAATGGTTACTTGTTGCACTAACATCCCTGTAAGGCCAAAATAAAAGGTGACTGTGCCAGTAAGCAACAGCGAGCAGCTTCACTGATGAGGGCCAAACTGTGGAGAGCCTTGACATGGAGCTTCATGGCTGCTTGACAGAAGGGAACAAGACAAGCCTGTAACAACTGATTCATTAAGGTAACTAATGTGTGCTGCTCTAACTTTATTTATTATCATTAGGATATACGAAGAAGCACTGGCGTATACACTTAAATGCTACTCTAAATATCTATATGTGTGCTGATATAAGAGTCGTGAATGCAGACAGAGGTGCTGTTAAGTTGTACCCTCGTCTGACATGGCTAAGCTGCTGCTTACTTCATTGACATCTAAGTGCAGGTAAAGGTCCTTCACCTTCAATAATCAACTCTTAAGCCCCTATGTAGCTCAGACTAACTAGATATCATAATGTATTTTATTGTAACTTTATTGCCTAAGGCATTGATTAGCCCTAATAAATCTAAATGCCATTTGAGTGATTATATGTGCTACCTTGACAGCCTGCCCTGTACTCACACACACAAAGGCCCAGCATGCAGTTTGTTTCGTCTTCTGTCAGTGAGACGCTCAGCCCCTGTGTTCCTAAATTAAAATCAGAGAACATGACATCCTTGACTCACAGAAGTTCAAAACAAAGCAAGTGATAAAGTGGGCAGACAGACCAGGCCCCCTCTGCTAAATAAATGGCGTCTTTTTAAAGCTGACTCAGGCCTAGACTTTTCATAGCTAAGATAACTAAAACTAATAATAAAGCATATTGATCCTTAATCAAAATCCTCAACCCCCCTGGACCAGGACAAGAAGACCTGGAGTGCCAGGAAACACCATCTGGTGAATTCTGTGAAAAACAAAACCAGATTTGAGCAAAAATCCAACGCTAAAGCTTGTAACATGGAGTCTGAGACTGCAGGGAATAGCAATGGCGGAGGGTCAAGTGACCATTGAGGTCTTTGGATGAAAAATCACACAGCATAAATAAAACACATAGACCTGTCACAAAAGTGGGATAAAAGAGTGAAAAGTCTTGGTGCTGAGTGGTCTAAATTTGGATCACTTAACATGGCAGTGTGTAAAGATATGCAAGAGCGTATTTGTAATTATAAATAAAAAGACACGAGCAGAAGAAGGCAGAAGTAAAGAAAGGCAGAATTGGAGATGATGTAAATGTAGTTGGGCGAAGCATCAAAGAGAGAAGCAGCGCTGATAAAATCAGAGAGCTGCTAGAGGAGGACAGGGAGGAGGCGGGGGGGCGGCAGATGCTGCATTAGAATGTCCATTAATGACAGTGAAAGTGAACATTACAGGACGAGTGAAGCTGGCGAGTGAGAGGAGGAGCAGGAAACACAGACAGGGATGGCAGAGAGCAGACACAGAACTGCTGATAAAGACTAGCAGTGAGGAAACAATATGAGGAGAAAAACAGAAAAGGACCCCCAAACGGAGGAGAAAGGCAGAGTTTAAAAAGGACAGATACTGGCAAGGGAACAGCGATTGTCAAAAAGCAGAGGTAGACAAAGAGACAGAGGAGGATTCAGATTATGAGGAGGTGATAGGGGGAATCACACAGAGGGCAGCAGATTATAAAGACATGAGCAATATGTTGGACTGCTATCAGAAAACTGGAGGGATACTTAGAGAATGTGAGGAGGGCTAACGGAGGGGCATATTGTAGGAAAGATGTAAGATTATAGGAACCCTCTGTGAATTTCCAGATGAGGAAACTAGATAGAGCAATGAGATTGGAAGGAGGTAAGCAAAAAGAAGGGCGAGCATCAACAAGTGGAAGGAGACTGAGGCCCTGCACACCCGTCACGATAAGGAGAATACAAAGAAGTAAATCGATAAGGAGGAGAAAGCCCTAAAGATGGAGTGAACTTGAAATAAGTGATGAGGAGGAAGGGTTAGTAGCAGAAGACTCAGACGATTGGGAGGAAGAAGATGAGTAAATAGTAACAGATGAAATAAGAGAGAATGAAAATAGTGAGCAGCAATACGGTCTGATAAAAAATATGATAAGATGGAAGGATATAGAAAGAGGACCACAATGTCAAAAGGCCCCAGCTAACACTTCCATTTGTAGAGGAGTTAAAAAGGGAATTAAGAAATAAACAGCCGCCATGCTGGGGGTCCCCAGGAGGAGTAACTTGTGCTGTGGAATTAGGGAAAGAAATAAAGAGAAGGGCATAATGAAGAGGGTTACTTGGCATGGACCTTCCCACTGGTGAACTGCAGAGCACAGTGGGGAGTGCTGGGAATTTGAGTAGAGGTAATTTTATCCAAAATGGTGTAGAAATCCCGGGAGTCAGTAAATTTCAATTACCAGTATTGATAAAAGGAGACAGAGCTCAGTACACGACATGGGGAACGCAGGACCTGGAGAGCCTGGGGGAACGGGGGTGGGGGGGGGAGGGGGGGATTATTGGTGGACGATGGGGAAGCTGCTGGCTGTAGAGAATATGAAAGCACTGTTGTCGAGGATAGGGGGCACCAGCCAAATGGAGCACCTACTGGGAAAATCAACTCTGGCTACAGTTACAGGCCCCACTGTGTATGATACGGACTCTTTTGATACTTAGCGTTCTAACACATGGAGGGTCCATAGAGAGGAATATTCACTGAAATGTGACTCAAAAATGCTATAAGAGGAGCCAATTGCGTTTGTGGACAGAAGGTGCAAACTAGAAACGGAAAAAGGTCCAGAGGGGCACCCAGTGATGACTGCTCTGTTCAGAAGGACAGTGAGAACTGCATTACCTGAGCTGATCAGACGCAGGCTGGAGGACACTGTGGGCCGAGAGGCCAAGTCATGCAGGGAGTTCTGTGATTACGTGGCTAATCCTGTGGAGAAAATCACAGAGACAAGAAAAAGTCAAGTCACCAGGAAATAGAAGTCCAAAGAAAGCTGACTCACCTCCAGCAGGGGGAGCTGACGCAGAAACACAAAATGAGAACACAGGCTCTGGTGGTCTGTGCACCAAAAATGAATACAGCAGAGGGACACTCAGTAATGTCGCCCATGGTATCTGCCAGAACACTCCTGTTAATATATATGTCCAGCAACCTGGTTGGGAAACGGACAGCAAAAGAACAAAAAGGGTGGAAATTCTAAGCCACTGCAAGGACCACCTGGTGTCTGTAGGAGATGTGGCCATCCAGGACATAACAGGAGAAACTGCAGGTAAACCCATGGGCACAGGGTAATCAGTCAGCCCAGAATAATCAAAATCGCCTGTCTAATTGCCAGCAGATTTTCAGTCAGCTAAACTGGAGTCAGCAGCAGGCTGCTTCAGGGTCCGCCAATGATTGGCTGGGATTTAATCAGGACTTTGAGGGGGGCCCAGAGAATCCTACTTGGGAAGGTCAATATGTGATGTTAACAGGGGGTGCAGACGCAGAGCCAGTAACAACGACTGAAGTTAAAGAAAAGGCATTCCTGTAATGTAGATACTGGAGCCATTTCTACACGTGTCAACAAGAGAGATGCGATGCACCTTCTAACGTCTGGTCAACATGTTAAGATGGTAGGATTCTCAGGACAAACACAATTAATTTCTCTGATGGCTCCAGTGCGTCTGTGCATATAAGATAAAATAACTGGTTTCTGACTGTTCACATGTAAATGTACTGGGAAGAGACGCACTGTGCAAGTTAAATATGACTATCTGGTGTACCCCAGATGAGGTATGTATTGTTTCAAATGGTGGTCAGACACAAATGACATTGCAAACCATTGTGATGACAGTTTACTTGACAGAGGACAAGCCACTTTACTCCAACAGCCAGGTTGCAGCTGATCTCTGGTAAGAATGGGGACCATTTATTGAAATGAAATTACCAGGGGCCAGGAAACCTAAATTGGAGCCTCACTGCACGATGAATTATGATAATGGAGGCAATGGCCATTTGGAGTGGAGATGGCTCTGAAGCTGCTATACAGATAGATCAAGACAAATTCACTAGAAATGGTTCAGAAACCCTTCTGCTGTGCCACACGTGACTCTGCTAGTAGCTGAGGGATTTCAGAACAAAGAGTTAGGGCCTGTGATGAAGAGCGCAGAGAGAGGATGGTGGAGCCTGACAGATAACATAATGATTATTCGATCTGAGAATAAAAAATACATAGGAATTTAGTACACAGCTAGCATGGAAGGTGTGCCCAAAGTAGTGGAACTGCCAGCATCTCGACAGTTAGAAATGCATGAAACAAAACAAGAACTGCTAAGGCTTGACATGGAGGAGCAGTTCTGACCGAGCTGTGGTCTGCACATGACACGGATGTGGGCCTAGTAATTGAGCCAGTCCAGTGGAAGTGACGGTGAAGCCTGGGTGCAAGCCCCTCGTAAACCTGAGGCAGAGGAAGGAGTAGAGAACATGATAACAGGGCTTTACAGGCAGGAGTGTTAAAAGAGACACAAAGCGTTTGTAACACGAGACTGCTCCATGTCTGGAAAGGTGATAAATCAAAGTGGAGGTCAGTAGATGACCTAAGAGCGGTGAACGAGGGAGTACAGGACTGGCCAGCAGAGATCCCTAACCCCCACGCGTCGCTCACAGACATTCCTGAGAGTACAAAACGCTCTTCACTCACTGATTTATGCTCAGCGTTTTTCATCATTCCACTGGCTGAGGCCTGCCAGCCGCTGTTTGCTTTTACGTATAAGAAGAAGTAACAGACTTTTATGAGGATGACACAGGGGTTCAAACACTCCCCACATGTTTTTAATCAGGTTCTTAAAACTGACCTGGAGGACTTGATTCTGGATGGTGCATTGATTCAGTATGCGGATGATTTGTTGCTTTGCTTTGCATCATTGGAACAAAGCCATGCAGATTCAATAAAAGTGCTTGAGAAACTCGCAGAAGGGGGACATAAAGTCTCAAAGGCTAAACTGCAGTACTGTGAACCTGAGGCTGAGTATTTAGGAAGGATTATCACACAAGGCAGTGAAGCAATAGCTCCACCACAACTGGGAGGGATAAGCAAGGCACCTAAGCCAACGACCGTGGGACAGATGGTGACGTTCTTGGGGATGACTGGTTTTAGCTCAGACTGGAGTCCAGAGTATGCTTTGAAAACAGAGAGACATCATGAGAACTGCAGGGTTATACAATTTGAGAAATCACTTGGAATGGACGATTGATGCTGATGTGGCGTTTGACTCAATTAAGGCCTTAACTAACTATGACAGGCCTCTTCTGCTGTTCCTGGGCAATGCCCACTCAGGCTGTGCCACTGCTGTGCTGATGTAAGAGACATGTAAGGGCAGTAAGTGACACCCAGTGGCATATTACAGCTCTAAGCTGGTCAGTGTGGCACAAGGATACCCACCTTACTTTTAGGGTTTAGCAGTGGTCCAATATGCCAGTGATAAAGCCTCCACTATAACACTGGGTTATCATTTACGCCCATCACAAGATTGTTGAACTAATAAATCAGAGCAGATTAGTTTTGACTCCAGCTAGACTGATATCTGCTTTTCAGTTGCTGACGTATCCTGATGTGTCATCCAAAGGTGTGACACAATAAACATGGCAGAGTTTGTACCCATGGAAGGTGAGCCTCATGAGCGTATAGCAGAGCCATTAGTTATCACCAGGCTACGTCTGGACTTGGAGTCTGTGCCTGTACAGAACGCTGATCACATGTGTTTTATAGATGGCTCATGTTATAGGGATCAGGTAGGAGACCATGGAGGATTTGGAGTTGTAGAAAGGACAAAGAGTGACAATTTAAAGTGTTTGTGTCACAAGGCTGTAAAGAGCCCTGCTCTGCCCAACTAGCTGAACTTAAAGCACAGACTGAAGCTTACAAACTGGGGATGAATAAAATGGTGAAAGTCTTCACAGACTCAGCCTATGCCCATGGAGTATGTCACTGTTTGGGGGCAACTTGGAAACAGAAAGGATTCAAGAAAAGTGATGGATCACCTATACAGCATTGTGAGAAGATTCAAGAACTGATCAGGGCTATGATGGTGCCTGCTAAGTTGGCGGTGATCAAGTGTCAAGCACACCAGAAAGGCAATGAACTTGTGAGTGAAGGGAATAACATGGCAGATGAGGCAGCCAGACGAGCTTCTGAAACACCAATTCCTATATTAACTGCACTTGTGATTATTGACCCTGGTGTCACTGAAAGAGACATAAGTGACATGCAGGAGAGAGCAGGACTGTATGAACAGGAATCAACGAGGTGCAAAGAAGGACGAGCAAGGATTATGGCGCCCTAGCGATGGCCTAATTGTTGCTCCTTCCATATTGCTAAATCTTCGAATAATGGATGCACATGGTGTTGACCATTGAAAAGTTGGGGGAATTATTAAGAGGATTAAAAATCAAGGATGTTGGTCTCCTCATTTGTAAGCTACTGTTGATAATGTTTGTCAGACTGCATTATTTGTGCCAAACACAATGTGAGAAAGTGAATTACTACTCCATTAGGACACATAGCAACACCAGAGGGCCCATTCAGACACCAGTTAATGGACTGTGTGGATATGCTAAGAACGGTGTGAAAACAGAGATACCTGCTGTAATAAGAGAAAAGTTTAGCAGATGGCTGGAGGTAACCAGATCAAGGAGCTGCTACAGTTGTGAAATGTTTAACTAGGGAGGTCAGACCAACGATTGGCATTCCATCAGTAATAAGCTCAGACAACGGTTCAGCATTTGTTCAGAAAGTAGAGAAACAAGACTAGCAGGCATTGGGTGTTAAACTGAGACTTGGCTGTGGGTACCATCCACAATCGTAAGGACTGGTGGAACAAGGAAATGGGACATTGAAGGCAAAGATGAATAAGATTTGTGCTACAGTGAAGATTAACTGGTTAGATGATCTGCCACTGCACTTGAGCTATCACATACAAACTAACAGAGTAACACATCTAACAGCACATGAAGTGATTACTGGCCATCCGATGCCTAGGCCTGTTTACATGGAGGCTTATAAGGGGCCATCATTAGAACAGATGTAATTAGAAATTAAAAATTACATGAAGCACTTAACTGCTGTCCATCGAACTTTCTATTTGCAGGAGAAGAATTGAGAGCCTGAGCCAGCTGAGGAGCCCACAAGTGTGATCAAGTCTGGGGATTAAGTTTTCCTGAGAGTGTTCTGAAATAGATTGAGCTGAAATGAGAAGGTCCATACGAAGTTATACGGGCAACTCCAACTGCTGTCCAAGTGAAGGGAAGCTCGACCTGGTATCATCTGAACTACTGTACTGCAGTCTCAGGGGCCACTCATGTCAGCCATCATGATTATCCTTCTGAAGAATAGGAAGATGTTGCTGAGGATGTTCCTGACAACAAACAACACAGATCAGCCCTCAAAGACTAATCAAGTCCAGGAGGAAGTGCTACAGAATCTGTTGTGGAGAAATCTTCAGAAAAAACTAGCAGAGTCTTCAGAAAGGCAGTCAGAATTTAGACTTTATTGTATAAAACAATTGCAGAGCACATAAAGCCATCTCAGTTCATGAAGTGAGCCCCGAATATATTACAATTCTTCTCACAAAATGCCCCCCTCTCATGTTAGTTTCCTATCATCTACTTTACACGGTTTCTCATGATGATGACCTCATTCAGCACCTTTTCTCATAACATTCACCTGGTGTGTCAGACCTCCTCATAACAATACCCTTTGCCCACATAGACATCCCCATAATAATCTTCTGCCCAACCCTTCTTCTCATAACAAGCACTCTGGCTTGAAGGACAGATTTTCCACCCCAAGGTGAGCATCACCTGACTACACCTCCCTTCATTCTCACGGCCTAATCCTGAGCTGTTAAAGATCGATGGCCTTTCAGTTAATCAATTCTTAACAATTCAATGATTAACAGTTAAGTTGGGATCAGAAGGACCCAAATATGAAAACTGGACTGCTTAATAAATAATTCAGTAAATGATTGTTTGTTACACTGGTGTCCTGTAAGGCTGACATAATAGGTGACTGTGCCAGTGAATGGCAGCGCACAGCTTCACTGATGAAGACCAAGCTGCAGAGACCTTGACACGGAGCTTCATACTTGAAAGAAGGAAAAACACAAGCCTTTAACAATTGATTCTTTAAGCTCACTCATATGTGCTACTATATCTTATTATTATTATCACTAAGCTTTATAAACTTAAATGCTACTGTAAAACATATATGTGTGTGCTAATATAAAAGCCCACAAATGCAGACAGCAGTGCTCCACATGACACGCAGCTGCCCGGTAGTCTGACAGAGGCCAAGCTACTGCTTACGTTCAGGAAAATGTCCCTAACTTTCAACAATCAACTCTTAAACCCCTATGTGCTCAAACTAACTAACATCATAATACATTAGATTTTAATTGTATTACCTAAGGCACATGTGTCAAACACAAGACCCGCGGGCCAAATCCGGCCCGCCTGACCTTGCAATTTGGCCCGCAGGAATCATGCTGCAATGTGGCCAAATAAAATTCATGCTGTTTCTATTTTCGCCACCAGAGGGCGCATCGCTACTCCGGCAAACGCCGTGTGGCTTCAACAATGCCAGAAGCGCAGTGCTGTATTGTTTTCATGGAGACGTCGGCACTTATGCGCACCAGCGTCTCCCGCAGCTTAAGTCAGGTAGGAGGCGGGCCGTAATGCGAGCACGAGCTACTCCAGATCTGAGCAGAAGCTGCCATTTGTCTCACAGCACACACACACACTGCAAGCATTAAATTAGCATCAGAAGCTGCCAGTTGTTTGTGCATTTGTAGCGCCGATCTTTGAGCAAAAGCTGCCATTGTCTGTTGATCTCCATTGCTGATCATACTGCAGGCATTAAATCATCATACACTGCAGGCATAAGATTAGCAGCAGAAGCTGCCAGTTGCTGAACTTACACTGCAGGCATTGATTATTAGTAGCAGAATCTACCATCTGTACCCTGCCAGGCATTCACGGGCGTTGTGTGAATCTTTTTTTACTCTGCCAGGCGTTAACAGCAGAATCTGCCATCTGTATTACTCTACTTGGCATTAACAGGCATTGTGTGAACCTTTATTACTCCACCTTCTTTACTCCATCTGCCAAATCAAGCTATCCCTGTGCAGTTTTCTACTTTTCCCTTCTAGCGCAGATTGCCAATAAACTACATCTTATTAGTGGCGATATTGATCCAAAAATGTCCAAAAAAAGATGACACTGAAGGAAGACAATTTAATGACAAATGGGAAAGTGGATACATGTTTGTGCTTAGAGAGGGCAAACCAGTGTGTATATTGTGTTATGAGGCAGTGTCAGTGATGAAAGAGTACAATGTACGTCGTCATTTTGACACCAAACATGGTGTTAAGTATGGCAAATATACCTTGGAAGAAAAGCATAAAATTGTGCAAGAACTAAAAGGCAAACTGCAATCGCAGCAGCAAATGTTTACAAAGGCTACAGCGAAAAATGATGCTGCAGTGAAAGCAAGCTTTATAGTGGCTGAAGAAAGTGCCCGTACTTCAAGGTGTTTTTCAGAGGGTGCCTTTTTGAAGCAATGCATGCTAAAAGTGTGTGAGCAGGTAAGCCCAGACCAGATACAGAGTTTTCAATATGTCAGTTTGTCAAAAAACACCATTGCAGACAGAGTTCGGGAACTCTCAGGAAATCTATCAACACAGCTGGCCAAACAGACATGCAGTTATCTCGCTTTTTCACTTGCTGTCGATGAAAGCGCAGACAACACTGATACAGCGCAGCTGTCCATCTTTATACGTGCCACGAAGACCGACCTCTCTGTCACTGAGGAACTTTTGGATGTAGCTGCCATGTATGGGATGACGACTGGTAGAGATATATTTGAGGCTGTGGAGAAATCCATAAATAATTATAAATTACCCTGGGAAAAGTTGGTGGGGCTAACTACTGATGGCGCACCTGCAATGTGTGGAGAAAAGAAAGGCTTGGTTGGACTAATGAAGGAAAGAATGCAGAAAAGTCACTGCCACACACCTCTGATTACTTATCATTGTATTATTCACCAAGAGGCTATGTGTGGAAAAGTTCTGGAAATGAATGACATAATGACCACAGTCATTAAAACAGTTAACTTTATATGGGCACATGGCCTGAATCATCACCAGTTCCAGCAGTTTTTACAGCAGGTGAGTGCAGAGCATGGAGATGTGCCATACCACACAGAAGTAAGATGGCTGAGCAGGAGCGCAGTCCTCAAAAGATTTTTTGAGCTCAGAGAACAAATCGCTCTTTTCATGGAAAGTAAAGGAAAGCCCTTACCTGAACTGTCAGATCCCGCCTGGCTATGTGATTTTGCTGTGATGTGTGACATATGCAAGCATCTCACCCAACTGAATCAGAAGCTGCAGGGACGCAAACAAGTCATCACGAAGATGTCTGACATGATCACAGATCACAGCATTCCAGCGTAAGCTTCAACTATGGAAGTCCCAACTGGAACAGGACAATCTTGCCCACTTTCCTGTTTGTCAGAGTATCTCAGCCACTGTTTCTGGTGCTTTTCCTTGTCGTCAGCTGGCTACCAAAGTTAGCCGGTTAATAACTGAATTTGAGTGGTGCTTCTCTGACTTCAGAACACAGCACTCAGGCTTTGACATCTTTGCCAATCCTTTTACAGTTGATATCAACAATGTGCCCCATCACCTTCAGATGGAGATAACTGAGCTTCAGACTGACAGTGGCCTGAAATCAAAGTTTCAGGATGTTGCAATTGAGGATTTCTACCCTCTACTGCCCCAACTTCATGCTGCCCATGTTCTGTCCATGTTCGGGAGCACCTATCTTTATGAACAGATGTTTTCAATAATGAATCTGAACAAAAACAAGCACAGGTCACACATCACCGATGACCACCTCCACGCTGTTTTGCGGGTTGCTACAGCACAAGAAATCAAACCAGACATTGACTCATTGACCCGGGGAAAACGGCGTCAGACATCTAGCCAGAAAACAAAACAATGAGCATTTTATATACGTGGCAATATTACTGTTTTGCTTGATATCATGTGAGTTGGTTTGACGGCCCTGTTATGGAAAAAGATTGTCGCACTCATTTGAAATTCATATTTCTGGTTAACATTGTCAGTTTATGACTGTTCAGTAAACAATTCGGCCCGCGGCTTAGGCTGGGTTTTAGAGTTCGGCCCCTTCTGTGATTGAGTTTGACACCCCTGGCCTAAGGTATCGAAGACCGCTAATAAATCTACATGTCAAATAAGTGCGTATCTATTTTATGTGATATCTTGAGAGCCTGCCCTGTACTCACACAGATAAAGGTCCTGCACGCAGTTTGTTTCGTCTTCTATCAGTAAGAAGCTCAGCTCCTGCATTCTCAAAATAAAATCTGCCTGCTTATTCCTCGGAGATCATGATGACCTCGGCTCACAGCTCGACTCTCAGAAACTCAAAACAAGGCAAGTGAGAAGGACAAGCAGGCAAGAGGCCTCTCTAACAAAATTAATGGTGTCCTTGTAAAGCTGCTCCAGGCCTCGGCTCTTCATAGCTATCCATCCATCCATTATCCAACCCGCTATATCCTAACTACATGGTCACGGGCAGCCAACACAGGGAGCAAGGCAAGAAACAAACCCCAGGGCATGCACACACACACCAGGGACAATTTAGAATCACCAGTGCACCTAACCTGCATGTCTTCGGACTGTGGGAGGAAACTGGAGTACCCGGAGGAAACTCACGCAGACACGGGGAGAACATGCAAACTCCACGCAAGGAAGATCCGGGAAGCGAACCTGGGTCTGTTAACTGCAAGGCAGCAGCTCTACCTACTGCACCACAGTGCCGCCCCTCTTCATAGCTAAGATCACTAAAATTAATAATAAAGCATATTGACCCTTAATCGAATTTCTCAATAAATCATCTGAAGGCTCACCCCATTCACAACCTATACCTGATAATGATGTGACAAGAAGGAGCTCGTGTGATGGCGCTGTACCTGGCAGAAGCACTTATGACCCTGATGATACTGCCAGGAATGATGATGACCCAGGAAGTCCAGGAGAAGGAGCATCGAGAGGACTTCCCACCATTAGCTTCTCAGATTTTCAATGGGACATTTGAGAGCAGCAACTGGCCAAAGGACAATAAGACTGAAATGGCAGCTGGACTGGAAAGTGATAATGATTATGGGACTAGATTTAAGAGAAGTCATGTAACTGAACAGGAAAATGAGAATGGCACTGAGAGTGTGCCCAGAAACATGACTGCTATAAATGGGCTATGTAGACAACTGAGGAGATAACAAGGGAGGAATGTTGGTTGTGTGAAAGCAAAACCAGCGATAGTCGTAGTCCCATTTCCATATTCTACAAAGATGTGCCAGCGGTGTCTGAGGGGAAAAAGAGACATATTGTCCTTATTGGTGTATCTTACTGCAAGGGTGGTCAAACTTCTCTAGGGAAGGATTAACGTGGCTAGATTGTAAATGTTCTGGTATTTGGCAAATCACAAAACAAAGACCACCCTCTCACACCAAGATAACTCAGTCGGAATTCAAGTGCTTTACTAGGAAGGGTCTGGTACCAGTGAGATTTATAGAAAGTATTTTCTTAAAGTTGATGATTTGCATATATTCAAAGAGAATCATGAGCATATATGAAAATAAGCATTGTATCCTAGTCCACGTTAGTATAGTAAGGGTTAAATCACAAAAAGGCCTGTGACTGTATATTTTTTTATTTTTCCTTAGAAGGCTGGAAACTACCAATAATTCATAAGTCAAGGTCAGACATTTTCTATGTGGTGAATGTGAGCTGAGGACTGTAAATAATGGTGGCAGGTACTGGACAGGTGCAAGGTGGGGAGAGGGTCTGTCAAGTGGGCATGATGGACAGAACAGAGTGCTACACTCATTAGGCTGGGAAATATTGGTGGAGCCAATCAGAGGCAGGACCAAGACAGTGGAATGTTGGGAGTCAGATGAGGGGACAAATGAGTTAAGTGAGGTACGCTCTTGATAAGGACTGTAATAAAAGTAAGATGGCGCCATTGCTGAGCACTCCGTTCACCTGACTCTGAGTCTGTATGTGCATTGCACTATAAAGCTTCATTCTGCTGCCTGTCCTGAGACTCCGAGTGCCATCTTTGGGCTAAGGGTGCCCATCTCCGCCTTGACAGTAACAAGCTGCTGGTGCAGATGATACCACGCTGGGTGAATTGACAGATAATCTCAAATTTGTGGAATCATCACATAAGGACTTGGACAGCATACAGGCTTGGGCAGATTTGTGGCAGATGAAACTAAATGTAAGCAAATGTAAAGAATTACATGTAGGTAGTAAAAATGTGAAAGTTTAATACACAATGGAAGATTTGAAAATTGAAAGTGACCGTGTTCAGAAGCCATTAAGAAGGCTAACAGGATGTCATGTTATATAGCGCCTTGATGTGTGGAGTAAAAGTCCAAGGAGGATCTGCTCAGGCTTTATAACACACTGGTGAGGCCTCATCTGGAGTCCTGGGTGCAGTTGTGGTCTCCACAAAAGACATAGTAGCACTAGAAAAGGTCCAGAGAAGAGCGACTAGGCTCATTCCAGGGGTTGAGTTATGTGGAAAGATTAAAAGAGCTGAGCCTTTACAGTTTAAGTAAATGGAGATTAAGGGGAGACATGACTGAAATATTTAAAATTATGAAGGGAATTAGTCCAGTGGATAAGGACTGCGACTTTAAAATGACAATCAAGATCACAGGGACACACTTGGGAACTTGCTAAGGGTAAATTTTGCAGAAATTTTAGGACGTCTTTCTTCATGCAAAGAACCACAAACATCTGGAATGGGTGACCAATAGTGTGATGGAGAGTAGGACTTTATGGAACTTCAGAACTTGACTTGATGTTATCTTGGAGGAATTAAGTGGATAAGATTGGCGAGCTTTGTTAGTAGGAATGGCCTGTTCTCTTTAAAATGTTTTAATGTTCAAAAGTTACCCATTTAATAATACGCGATATATTTGATTCATGACATTACATGATGGTTCATTTTACAACGGGATAAACATTTTTTAATAAACGCTTTGAATCCCTTAAATGCCAGTAGTGACTCTACTCTGCTGGATCCTTGAGCAGGGCCCTTAACCTACAATTGCTTCATCTTGGGTATGACGTTAATCTGCATCCAGCCCTGCAAGCAGGTCCTCCAACAAAGAGAGAAAACTTGGGGGTTGGTGGCAGGATTGGCTCTCCAGCCACCATAAAAAACCTCACACAGTGCCCAGTGTGGTGCTGAGGTGTCACCCGCTACACTCGGGTCCCAATCCAGGCGGTTCGTTGTGTGGTGCTTCCAACCTCTTACTCTCTTAATAGTTTAGTTTAAAAACTAAGAACGTTTAGGAGGCATTCAAATATCAGCGAGCCTTAAATGAATAACTCAATAATATTTTTGGCCTGTGTCACCAGGTAATGACCTCTATACAGTAGAAGATGAGGAGCTGACAGATGGCCTCTCCAACTACCTGATGAAGTGCTGTCCAGATCTGTAGTCACTTTTGTGAAGATCAACAGAGTTTACATCATTCTGGATGTGCTGATGCCGGAGGCTCATTTGGCTTCAGTGAGTCTCTGAGTACAGAAAGTGTCTCTGTGAGTGACGTCCTCTCTGTTTCTCTGTTTGTCATCGGCTCTTATTAAAGCTCGAGGAACAGTTGAGAGGATTTCTCTAGCAGAGGCAGAAGGTCTGTTCATTGATGGAGCAGCAGACGGTGAGTGGGGCATCATGTAGTGTTGGGGGCAGAGAGACAGTCCTTTCTGTTTCTTTTCAGCACCATTGGTCTGTTAAACAGAGTAACATTTTACTCATAGTGAATTTAGACAAGAATATAAAGTAAATAGAAATAAATGTAAATATATATATTTAAAGTGACATTTAAAATATGCATTAATACACTTTTATTACTGGTGAATGTGAATCTTTTTAGTGAGAGAGAAGAGATGGCCATTCTGTACTTGAACTGCAGCAGCTGGAAGCACAAGGTCAGCATCACTGAGGCTTTCTACTTGGGATTCCATCTCAGCGCCTCCTCTGATAAACGTGTCACTGGTTTTACTGGTCTTTGGCCTTTTGGATTTCTGAGTGCTGAACTGACTGTGAGTAATAGAATTGTGTATATTTGATTTAACTATTGATGTCAATAATAAAGGACACTGTTGATTAAGTTCTGTATATCTGAAATTGTCTGTGTATCTGTTTTAGCCAATTCATGCCATCTGCATTTTTTCTTTAATTTTTATAACTGCATTGTTCAGTTTTATTCCTTTTTTTTGTACATTACAAGTAAGCATGTCTATCCCCATTACATTGTTCTTTTATTTCTATATAATCTATAGAAGTGGGTGTCCTGCAGTTTTAATACTTCACCTTCAGTATATTCTCTGATCAGTCTGTTTGTTAAATTAATCTTCTTTGTTCTTTATTTCAATTGAACTGACCCATCATTATGGTTAATTGTAAATATTTCTTGACATGGTTGTACAATTTTTACTAAATCATTATTAATAAACTTTTGTTTTTGGCAGTGACAATACTGAGTGTTTAGTTTCATTTGTGCTGGCCCAGTCTTCTCATGTATTAACACAACTAAAACAGATAGATTTGATAGATCCACTTTTATCATTATGGACTAGAAATGGCACTTTGCTGGACTTTACTGGACTCGCCGGTAATCCTACAGGATAACACAGCTTGGAAACTGAGCATCCTGATCAAGACTTTACTGTTCACTTACAAACACAGTCTACAACAATAAGGGTCTTACTTCTCTTTATTGAGGAGTCACATTTTCAATAAAACTTGCATTTTTTAAGATAAATGGAGAGTCAGAACTTTTGAAGCTGAGTATTCTAAAACCACGACTGACAGCTAGAAGCTTGTTATTCTAAGGTCCTGACATTAACTCTATGTCTGTGTTTTTATTTATCAACCTAATATATCAGTATCAACCTATGACATATGAGAATAAAACAAATGCCTTACCAGAAATATCATTGCCAAAAGAAATTCCCAGCTGACTGAATGATTTAATGGTTCAGACTTGCCAGCCTCAGTGCAGTGTGTGCTAACATGACCAGTAAAGTGGAGTCGTCTACAGCTGTACGGGTTGTTATGTCAGGCCGTCTGGTCAGTTCTACTGGAGTAGACACACTCGGTGTGATCTTAATATGCCATCTGCTTGGGTAGTCAGATAGGATGTCTAACTTGTTTCCAGTCGCTATACTGAAGCACATCAGTGCCTGCTATACAGTTGGACTCCTGGGGCCTCATGCATAATGCGGTGCTTAGAATTCACACTAAACATGGTGTATGGACAAAAGTGGAAATATGCATACGCACAAAAAAATCCAGATGCATAAATCTGTGCGAACGCCAACTTCCACGTTCTCCCACTGCATAAATCCTGGACAGCGTGAAAAGTAATGCATATGCACAGGCCTGCTGTTCCGCCCAAACTCCTCCCAGAATTACGTCTCTTTGAATATGCAAATCAATATAAATAGCCCTTAAGCTCAGCGTTCTGTGATAAGGGAATGGCAAAATCACGGGGGAAAATATAAGAATTTCAGCGAATACCAAGTGGAGGCAAAAAAAAAAACGTACTATTTGTTGGTTTAAACAGTGGTATAAACAACAAAAGAAAGTTGTTCCGAAGTGACAGAGTGTCGGAGAAACTCGAAAGCTCAAGTTCACAAAGTCGCATAGTGCCCGAAATAAAAAAGTTGTCAGATATCAAAGTTGCCGTGAAATATGCGAGTCGTAGCCCACCGTCTGAGTGTCATATGAAAGCTTATTTAGAGTACAGAGGAAAAAAAGGCACATAGTGGGAAAAAGGCATGAAATGTCAACTTTAATCTCGAAATTTCCACTTTAATCACATAGTTTATTTTGTCATTAAAGTAGAACATCATAAACTTCATCTTAAAATCGTTTAATTTACTAGTTTCTCAAATCCCATCGTAACTAAAGTAGCACGTTAAATGCTTTGTTTTGTATTTGATCTTCAATGTGCTCTGCGTGTGAATCACTACGTGCTTCTTAAATGGGCTTTCTCTTTCTCCGACAGGACACAGAATCCATTACATTCACAATATTATAGCTCTCTGCATAATTATAATACTGAGATGTATACATGATATCATTTTCATGATGATAGGAGTTAAAGCATGTTATTAAACATGGGAACACGGTGGTGCAGTGATTGTTCATGTCTCAAACAAGATGCTTGCTGTGCCATGCGTGACCTTCGATGAAATACTTTATCACAGCAGTACTGTCTCTTTCAAACGTACTAACCTCCAATTCCTGTCCTTATGTTTATTTCTTCAAATACCCAATCACCACACAATCAGCTCTGTAATAGACGTTAAGCCATCTGTAAGCTTATAACGCCGATTCTTCAAAACTTTTAAGGAACGTTGAAATATCTTCGTAGTACATGTTTAATTATTCTATCCAGCTATCCATCCACAGCCACAGCAAGAATACAGTGTGAGGCAGGAACAATCCGTGAACGGAGCGCTAGATCCTCGCTAGTGCTGCAGCACAGTGTCCTCACATGTTTAATTAATTAACAATATAGATTATTTAAATGAAGTTAGTTTCATCTGTATAATATAATAAACATATTTTGCTGCATTTCATCTTAAAAACGATATTGTCATCATATGTAAATACGCGCTTTATAAAGTGGCTCAGGTTGTGCAATATGATAACTATCGCAAGTTTACAGCGAGGTAATTGTACTTATCAGTTCTAACAGTTCCACAAGGAGCACTTGATGGACTGATTGAGTGCATTTATAGTTCTTGAGATGAAACTGTTTCTGAACCTTGAGGTCCATACAGGAAAGGCTCTGAAGCATATGCCTTATGAGAGCAGTTCAAATGATCAGCTGCTGTACAGCTGTGATTCCACACTCAGATACAGTAATATAAATACTCCGAGTGGCGCAGTGAGAGTAATATGGAAAAAGATGATCCACTGTATCAACCCCAAACGGGAGCAGCTGAAAGAAGAAGAAGGTGCAGTGTGAGTAACAACGCTAAAGCAGCTATGGTATTTAGAATAGTTTGACCATTCTGTGGACCATTATATTGTTACAGGTTAATTACAATCAGATGCCTTAAACTGATAAACAATATGTGGTTAACTTTAGTGTATTTATTTATAAAGCCGTGTCAGGGATGTTGATCTAAAAAAAGAAAGGGAAACCACACAGGAACAGTAGCACTGCTTTGACGCTGGTGCTGCCAGTCTGCAAAACCGAGCAGAGAACTTGTGTATGCCAGGGTTTTAGCTACCGTGAAAATGTGTGTGGCTTTATGCCAAGTTTAGGTTTTATACATTGTGATTTGAGTGTGGAAATGGGCTTACGCAACATTTTTGTGCGTACACACTGGTTATACATGAGGCCCCTAGGCTCCTCCAGTCTCAGAGACCCTAAAGACAGGCTGATGTGTTTTGCACACCATTAGGACCTGATGGAGTCAAATGGAGGCTCAATGAGATATGAACTACAAACAAACACCTGTCAAGTCTCAATCTCTAAATGTAATGTTTGCATAAGTAATATGTATTATAATAAACTTGTATTTGATGATCTTAAAGAGGCATTTAAAATCCCAAAAGTAATAAAAGTCCAATTAAGTCAAATAATTCATTTGCTTGATTAACAGTTGCACAATCACAAAAACTGCTAAATTATTACTCTTTTTAAGGCATACTATTTGCTCTTCACAGATCGTTTAACATAGTAAACTTTATTATAGAAATAATAATTGAAAGGTGACTATTAGCTCTATGATAACTACGTGTCTTACATTTAACATTGATAACATGCAGAGACAGGCAAAGGACGCTTTCAATTCATAATTTTATTGCCAGCTTTCTTAACTTTGTCTATTCCCTGATACATGAACATGGGAGTGTCAAGTATGTGATTTGTAATATTCTGTAATCATAATACAACTAAAAAACAAACTTGAATATGAGATCCACAGGCAAGAAACTCACTAGAGCTGCTGGTGTGTTGAGAACAGACATGAGGACAGCAGAATATTTGATAGACATCAGCAAACAAAGAACAGGCTGACCTGTGGGCAGAAGGGACTACAATGGAATATTAGGAATAAATAAATAAATGTTAATAAATAGTAATGAAAGTAATAAACACATTTTTAGGGTTGTGTATTATAGAAGTAAAGATTTAAAAGTTTAAAATTATAATACATTTATAGCCCTTCTTTACAAGCCCGACTTGTTAAATGTAGGCGACTACTTCAATAGAACAAGATGGGTGTGGGTTTGGGGGTATTCTTAAACCATCTTCCAGTTCCACAATCTCCAGTCACTAACACGTTTAACATTCCCTGCTCCTCACCTGTCTTATTAACCAAAGCATAAACACTGAGTTTCATTCAAGGATTTACCGTCTTTTCTGTCACACACATAAAATAAGACACACATTTCCTCTACATACGTGTTCAATAATAATAATAATAATAATAATAATAGTAAACTGGCAGTAATGAGCAAAAACACAAGATGGTGATATTCATGAGAAGAGCCTGGGCATCAGGGTGAGGAGGTGCCTTGACTCCCATTATGTGAGCTGGTCTGCCGCCCCTCAGTTACATTGGCATGCGTTACACAAATGCAATGGAGAATACCGACAATGTACATCTTCAGAACTGCAATAAATCGACTGTACACTGAAGCATTTAATTGACAAACATAAAAATACAAAGTTGAACATTTCAGACAAACAATTAGTTTTGTTATTTATAAACAATGCAACATAACTATTATAGGTGTTGTTACTTTTTTATTTATTCTCACCAAATGTTACATATCTATATGGGAAATGAATATGGGTAATATGTTTATAATAGTTCTATTTAAAATACACTGTCAAAATATATTAATGAGCAAATTGAGACACATTGGCCTTTAGGAAATACAAAAAGTGTGTGTGCTGTCATTTAGGACAGAAGGCATTGTTAGGGTCACGCACTCTCTACTGACGCAATGTCACGAATAAAAAGAAACAGCACAGTAAAGAATATAAAACAGAATCTCAATGAGTATGTATATAAATACAAATATATTCTCTGTCTTGCTTTTTTTTTTCTTATCTCAGGTGTGTGATTTAAGTGTTGTGTGTATGTCAATTATGTAACTTACACTTGTAGTGTCATCAAAACTGGAGTTAAATTCCTTGTATGTGTGAATATTTGGCCAATAAATGTGATTCAGGTAAGTGTTTGCCACATTTATTACAGACAAACTGCTTCTCCATTTGAATTCTATTGTGAGTCAAAGGGTTGTTTCTTTGTAAAAACTCTTTGCCACATTTACAGCAATCATTTGGCTTCTCCCCTTTGTTAGTTTCAATGCAGGTACAGAAATGGCACCATTGCACGTTGTAAACAACATTCTGATATCCTCTGATGAAGTAAACTCCACTGTAATTCTGTTGTTAGACATAAGCACAGCGTTTGACACCACTGACCATTCTATTTCACTGCACAGGCTAGAAAATGACGTTTGGCTCACAGGCAGTGTGCTCGCTTGGCTTAGTTCTTATTTATCAAATCCATTCCAACACGTACAGAAATGTGCTGACAGGACTCCATCATTGTACACAGAAGTGAGATATGGTGTCCTGCAGGGCTCAGTACTGGGACCTTTACTGTTTTCACTTTACATGCTTCCACTGGAATCTCTCATTAGGAAACATCATGTTAATTTTCACTCGTATGCAGATGACACCTAGTTATACCTTTCTTTAAAACCAAATGAAAGTTCTCTGATGTTGTCTTTAATTAGTTGTGTTAGTGAATTAAATGAGTGGATTAGTGAATTAAACGCAGATAAAACAGAGATGTTAATTATGTTAAATATTTTATCATTTAACTCAGTTGGAATCACCATTAACTTTACTGAATCAGCTCATAATCTAGGCATTTGACTCTAGTATGTCATTTAAAGCACACATCTCAAAGTTGTCTAAATCATGTTTCTTCCATCTTTAAGGCATTTCATAAATAAGGAGGATTCTGGGAAATTAATTCATGCATTTATTTCTAGTACGTTTGACTATTGCAATGTGGTGTTCACTGGATGTTCAAACTGTTCTTTATACAGCCTCCAGTTAATCCAAAATGCGGCTGCAAGAATTATTACAAGAACAAGAAAACATGAACACATAAGTTCAGTACTTAAATCCTTACACTGGCTCCCGGTTAAGTTTAGGACAGATTTCAAAATCCCCCTTTTAACATATAAAGCCTTAAATGGCCAAGGTCCGGCTTACTTTGCTGAACTTATCATGTCTTAAAACCAGACTATACATTAAGATCTCAAGGTGCTGGTTTCCATAGGATTCCAAGGATTAATAAAATAATAGTTAAATATTATTATTAAATATTATTATTATTAAATAGTTAATAACAGATAGATAGATAGATAGATAGATAGATAGATAGATAGATAGATAGATAGATAGATAGATAGATAGATAGATAGATAGATAGATAGATAGATAGATAGATAGATACGTTATTAATCCCAAGGGGAAATATGGAGGTCAAGCTTTTATTTACAGGGCCCCTACACTGTGGAATGGTCTGCTTGCTTCTTTAAGAGATGCCCCTTTGGTCTCAGCTTTCAAATCCCAGCTGAAGACTCACGATTTCAGTTTAGCACACCCTGACTAGAGCTGCTGATTAACTGTGCAGACTGCATTGCTGTTGTTGGTCATTAGCACTAAAACAAAATATGATATTTAGAATTTGTTACAAACCCTCACCTATTCTGTTTCTCTTCTTGGTATTCAAATGTGGCACTTGATGTCACTGACCACCTGCCAAGTTGTCCTGCCTACCTAAAGTAAAGTCATCTTTGATGGAGGATCACAGGAATCGTCAGGTAGAGGGGTCCTTTCATTGGATTGGCTGGTCCAGCACTGCCTCAGCTTTGGAATGGCCAATAGGGTGAGGCAGCTTGATGGCCGAGGTCTCCAGGACTCTGAACAAATCCAAATCGTATCAAGTGATATCATCTACTGTTCAATTCTGCTCTGTATTTGTATTATTTCTAGCGCACTATTATGTTGTATTGAGGATTACTTGTGTTCTGTTCTGTGTATTGTGGTGTATTGACCCCCTTCTCTTTGACACCCATGCATGCCCAACCTACCTGGAAAGGGGTCTCTCTTTGAACTGCCTTTCCTAAGGTTTCTTCCATTTTTATCCTTATAAAGGTTTTTTTTGGGAGTTTATCCTTGTCTTCTTAGAGAGTCAAGGCTGGGGGGCTGTCAAAAGGCAAGGCCTGTTAAAGGCCATTGCAGCACTGCTTTTGTGATTTTGGGCTATACAAAATAAATTGTGAAGAGTGTTATTGTGAAAGAATTGTTTTCCACATTCAGGTCAGCAAAACAGCTGCTCCTGTGTGAATTCTTTTCTGATCCTGTGTATTACTTGTGTTTCTGAATGGACGAGTAGTAACTTTCTCTGACTAAGAAGGAGAAAAGAGAAATCTTAGTTATTGGCAAACATAGACATTGTGAGGGTGTTAGAAATAAACTTGATGCCTTAGGCTTAAAAGTGAAGTTGGAGGTAAAGAATTTACAAGTAATCACTGACTCTGACCTCAATTTGAAATCACATATTAATCAGATTGCCAGGACTGTTTTTTCCACTTCAGGAATACAGCTAAAGTTACACCTCTTATAACTTTATAACACATTGAAAAATTAGTTCACACTTTTGTTTTCAGTCAAATAGATTACCATAATATATTCTTTACAGGACTACCAAAGAAAGCCATCAATCAGTTACAGTTAGTGCAGAATGCAGCAGCAAGAATCTTAACCAGAAAAAGAAAGTCTGAGCACATTTAATCAGTTTTAGCGTCGTTACATTGGTTACTCATGTCATTTAGAATTGACTTTAAAATACTACAACAGATAGTCCCCTACTTATGAACTTTTGACATGTGACTTTCATATATATGAACAAAGTGGTCCTCAAGTCCAAAATTAGCACTTAAGGATAATTTGCATGTCTGCCGAATGGTGGCAGCAGGGTTGGGAAGATCTTTATCATAACAAAAATAACTATTTCATGTACAATACTTGTAATTTGCTAAAAGCACATTAAAAACTACCAAAAAACATTGTTTATATCTCCAAATTAAGAGCTGTCTGAAACTAAAACATTTATCAACAGATGCCAATACGTGTTGGATTTATGAACAAAATGGACTTACAAACAGACTGCTGGAATGGAACCTGTTTGTAAGTAGGAGATCAACTGTAATGGTTTACAAAGCCTTAAATAATCTCACCCAGTCCTACATTTTGGAATGTCTGTCCCCTTACACTCCCAGTCATAACCTCATATCTTCAAATTTCAAGAGCCAATCTCAAAAGAATTGGTGAGGTGGCCTTTTGCTGCTACGCACCTAAAATTTAAAATACTCTACCAATAGAAATTCACAAGGCTAATACTGTAGAACATTAAAAATAATGATAAAAACCAATATATTTTAAAATGGCTTTTTCATAGCTCAATTTAGTTGTATCCCTATTAGAATATATGGACACTGAATTATCATTTTCCTGTGGGATGTGCAGTTCCATATTAATCTGTACTATTCTCTGCTGTCTGCTCCATTTCTCCTGTGGTGACGATGAGCTCTACCACCTCCTGATCAACATACCACACTGCCTCGTGTTTACGGATTGAATGGCGGGTGTCCCAGGTGTCCACATGGCCATCATCATCAAAATCTTCATGTAAAGCATGAGGACTGATTTAGGTACAATGTTAGCTAGAATGCCTAGTGGTGGCCGGGCAGTATTTTGGCCTTGGATCCCCTGCAGATTTTCTTATCTTCGGCCTTTTTTTTTTTTTTTTGCTTTTTTTCTGTCCACTTGGCCATTCAACATTACCTTTTTTTTGTTACATAAATTTATTATTGCCTAATCTTGTTTATGTTTTATATTAACTTCCTTCTTATTTCATCTTGTAAAACAGTTTGAGCTACATTGCTTATATGAAAATGTGCTATATAAATAAATTTTGCTGTTGTATCCAAAAGGTTGTTTCTCCATGAAAACTGTTTGCCACATTCAGAACACCCATATGGCTTCAGTGTGAATTTGAATGTGCATCAGAACAGTATTTCTGTGACTGAATTGTTTACCACATTCACAACAACAACTCAGCTTCTCTCAGGTTTAATTTTTTTTTTTTTTTTTTTTTTTTTATATATTTATGATCTGAAGCACTTTGTGTCCAAGCCACTGTTTTGTGCACCTATTATGAGGCGTACATCTTTTGGTCTTAGTTCGCCCCTTATAAGCCATGCATGAGTAAGTTCTGTTTCCACATGAGGCTGTTGGAGGTGGGCAGTGTATTTACCACTTTACTTGTAGTTTCCCCAATTAGTTCTTTTTTTGTTTTCATCAGACTTTTTGAATTCTTTCTTCTGCTGCTTAGCATATTGTACTGTGTTCATCTGTGGACAAAGTGGGGGAGTTTGTCATTTTTTTCTCTCTTGTGTGAATACTTTGATGTTTCTGAAGATAGCTTCTCTGTGAAAACTTTTTGCCACATTCAGAACAGCAAAATGGCTTCTCCCCTGTGTGGATTCTTTGGTGGTTCTGAAGATGGCTTCTCCGTGAAAACTTTTTTCCACATTCAGAACAGCAAAATGGCTTCTCCCCTGTGTGAATTTTTTGGTGGCTCTGAAGATGGCTGCTCCTTGAAAACTTTCTACCACATTCAGAACAGAAATATGGCTTCTCCCCTGTGTGAATTCTTTGGTGGTTCTGAAGATGGCTTCTTTCTGAAAACTGTTTACCACATTCAGAACACTTATATGGCTTCTCCCCTGTGTGGATTCTTTGGTGGCTCTGAAGACGGCCTCTCTGTGTAAACTTTTTGCCACATTCAGAGCAGCAATACGGCCTCTCTCCTGAGTGAGTTTTAATGTGTACCTGAAAATTACTACTGTAAGAGAATAGTTTTCCACATTCTGGACAGCAATATGGTTTCTCCCCCGTGTGGATTCTCTGGTGGCTCTGAAGATGGCCTCTCTGTGTAAACTTTTTGCCACATTCAGAACAGTCATATGGCTTCTCCCGGGAGCCAGTTCTTTGCTGGCTCGGAAGTTGGCTTCTCTGTGAAAATTTTTTCCAACATTCAGAGCAGCAATATGGCTTCTCTCCTGAGTGAGTTTTAATGTGTATCTGAAATTTACTACTGTAAGAGAATTGTTTACCACATTCAGAATAGCAATATTGTTTCTCTCCTTTGCAAGTTTTAATGTGTGTCTGAAGATGACTAGTCTGAGAGAATTGTTTATCACATTCAGAACAGTAATATGGCTTCTCTTCAGTGTGAAGTCTTCGGTTGCTCTGAAAGTTACATCTTATTGAAAACTGTTTGCCACATTCAGAACAGCAGTGAAGTTTGATTCCTGTAAAAAGTTTAAAGGATAAAAAAAGTTTAGTTTTTAACCCACCGCTTTCATACTGACATTATCCTGCAACACTAAATAAATATTGGTTTAATTTATGAACAAACTTTGATAAGCATAAACATTCGTAAGACTTAAGTAGCAAGAGAATAGAGACTCAACTTGTTCATTGTTTTCATTTGTATTCAAATTACTCACCACATGAGCACAATTATAGGACCCAAGAAGTTAAAATAGTAAAATAAATAGATCACATGTGACAGGCACAATCAACAAGACTATTGTTGATTTTTTTTACTACATTGCTGAATGGCATCATCATTTTGTCATCATATTCTTAAAATATTATAACATTATATATTGTTAATCACTGCAGGAAGAAAGTAATCATCACCCATCATTACACTGGAGAGCGTCGTGTCAAATATGTGAAATGAACTTATATTAAACACAATGTGTCTTGATATTTGTAAACAAATAGTCCAAAGCCACCCGACCCAATGATTTTTTCTTTTTATTATTTGGTTTTAAAGAGGCAGAGAATAGTAAAGAAAAAAACATTTTAATATATGATGAGAACAGAGTAAAACTTAAATGGAACAAAACAAGCAGGTCACTGAAAAACCCCAAAGACCCACATGACACCTGACCTGAATCAGCAAACTGGACACTTGTTCCCAAAATGCAAAATATACTTCTGTCTTCAAACCATCTGGAGCAGGGGCTTTTTTAATTGCAAATGAATTTAAAAATCCATTTAATGTATTTAATTTCTTCAGCTAAAACAGGGACATCCAAAAAAGCAGCATCATTTTGTTAGAGTTTTGATGAATTAATACAAAAAATTAAAAAGCACATCAATCACTCCGAAGATGGGAGTTCAGCAGAGGGGAATGTTTAAGAACATGTTTAAGAACAAGCACCCCTCCTCGAACCGCCACCTTATCGTGGTGGAAGGGTTTGCGTGTCCCCGTGATCCTAGGAGCTCTGTTGTCCGTGGCTTTATGCCCCTGGTAGGGCCACCCAAGACAAACTGGTCCTAGGTGAGGAATGAGACAAAGAGTGGTTCGACAAAACCTCCTATGAAGAACAAAAAATTTGAACGGCATTTTCCCTCACCCGGACACGGGTCACCGGGGCCCCCCTCTGGAGCCAGGCCTGGAGGTCGGGCTCGAAGGCGAGCGCCTGGTGGCCAGGCCTGCACCCATGGGGCTCCGCCGGGCACAGCCCGAACAGGCACCATGGGTCCCCCTTCCCATGGGCTCACCACCTGTAGGAGGGGCCAAGGAGGTCGGGTGCTGTGTGAGTTGGGTGGTGGCCGCAGAACTGACCTCTCTGTACTATTTTTTCCTATGCTTGTCCTGGAGTACAAAGAAACACCACCATGAACCAAAACGTGGAGACTGGGAAAGATCGAAAAAAAAAAAAAATGTGGTCGCTGATTACAAGCGTAAGAAGGCATGCAAATGAATATGAATAATATGAATAATGTTGCATCCGTGCCACAATATTTTCCAAAATGTACTTTACAGGTCATAAAATGAGTTATTCCAAATATCATATATACCTGTGTCTCTGTTTTTTTTGTCAGTGCAGCTTTGACATCATGGAACATAAGGTGCATAGTAATTCAGCGTGAGCAGGAACACTCAATTAAACTGAATAAAAAAAAATCAAGTGACGGTGAGATACGAAGAAGGCAGATTCACCAGCATTTGTGTGTCGGCTTTTATTCCTCCAGATCAGAGGAATTCCTTTTCCATTGTCTCAAAACACCACTCACATCTACAGTTATTCCCAGTTTCAGATAAAAAGTAACCACATCAGATCTGGGGCGGGGGTGTGTGTGTTGTATCGTGATCGTGACTGAGAGAATAAAAGTGAAAAACAACACTAACTTTCACAAGTACTATAAATTTACATTGGCTGTTGGAGACACAAATCAAATGTATGCTTTTATTGTATAATATTAACAATAAGAGCAGCTCACTACTCAAAACGGTAAATTTGCGGGGGAGGTGGTTTCAAACTCACGGCCTCTGGATTATAAGTCAGCAGTTCTTACCACTGCACTACAAAAGCTGTTGTATTGCACTAGTACCTTTTACGAAAGTGTTTATTTGATATTTGGCCATCAGCCTTCACACATTATATAGTTCATGTCTACATCTTGTCATTTATTACTAAAACATGAACAATGTTTCTGTTTTAACGATGTATTTACATAGATTGTTGTTAACACAGATGATATTATTTACTATATACAATTCTAGGTAGCTCACTCCCAGATAATCAAGGCAGGAACTGGGAGAACTTCTTGCTCGTTCTGCGGTGGTTGGGGGGTTGGATGGGGTGGTATAGTAGGCTGCTTGTTGCTTGGGCTTATGGACACATTTACAAGACAAAAGACGCTGAGGGAGAGGTGCGAAGGGATTTAAGTTTTTTCGTAGGCTCTGGTAATTCTAGTGTTAACCAAAAGAAACGAATCTTGAAAACAGGATGTATCAGCCTTGCTCAAAGATAATAAATCAGCAACACTTGAATGCATGCAAGTAGAAGAGATCCACATTACAATCCAAGAGAAGACACAGAGATTAGACAGGAGAGAGGAAAACAAAGAACAGCAATAAAGGAGAATTGTAAATGAAATACATTACAAGATGCCAAACGAGTTAACCCAGTAGCCCCAAAAGCAGTCATGTATAATGTAGACAGTAGCTTCAGAATCCCACCCCTACACTGTATATGCAAAAAAATAAACCGAGGTCTCTCAAATAAAAACACAGGAAAAAATCAACAAGTTCTGCTTATGAGTGTGCAAACATGGAGAGAGCTCAGTAAACAATCCCATCCTAACCCCAACATTCATAATACAAGAGTCAATGTGGTGATAAAATAAAAAGCACACATCTGAAGATAAATATGACAGGCAAGCAAATATTAAACCATTGTGGGTTGAGAGTATGTGGAGCATGAAAGGCTTGTGTCCTGACCCCTCACAACCTGTAATGACTCTCTAATCACATGTGTATGTACACATATAAAATGAACACATGAAAAAAAAGGAAGAAGTAGCCATTATGAATCAATATTCTGGAAAATGTCTAAGCACTACTGGTATATCATACATAAAACAGTCAAAGCGGCCAAACACCAGTGACATGAAGGAGTCAAGGACACTGAGCGTCTGTTGAGGGTCAGTGAAATGCCGCTGCACCCCTGGGAAGGAAGTCTGAAGCTTTGCCAGACAAATCAGGAAAGCAGAAAGATCAATTTGTGGAGCCTTTTTGATCACCAGAGACGAGGTCTTGTGGGGTTGGTGTGGTGTTGACTGAATAATTGGAAGTAAAAATAGACCTTCCATCCTTCAAAAGTTACATTTGAATGTTTATGTGCATCTTTCAGAATAGTAACTCAGTCAGAACCAGACGTAGACATGTCACTTTGCCTGGTATGTATTCTATGTGCCTATATAATTTCTGGCCTGAAATTTAAAAAAAAAAAAAAAAAAGGAATGTACTTTCTGTGTCATGCTGCTTCATTTGAGTACAGACCTGAATAAAAACTGACAGGAGTTTCTGCTCTTTGTTTCTAATTATTACAATATTACTATGAAGGTCAGATAACCTCCTCTCTTCTGATGCATTCAAGGTCACACTTAGAACTCCATTTTGCTCCGATATAAAGGCTGTCAGTTGATTAACAGCGGAAACTGCTCCAGAGTTATCAGCTGCCATGCCAGCATCAATCAAACTCCTCTGGGCTTTCATCACTGGCCTTGAATGCAAAGAACCAGGGTGCGTCTTCCGATCTGAACAATTCATATGTTACACCAAAAAGCACAAAAGGTATGTTGATGCTCTGATAAGACATTTTTATGGTTCATTGTTAAATACAGTAATTGCAGGATAGTGTCATGGAGTACTCTTACAACACAGCCACTATTCAATTGAGCAACACGTGGACTCCTACATGCAAAATGTATACAGAAAATCCAATTTAAATCACTAAAGCAATACAGAAGAATGAACAAAGTGAAGAATTAATGCACTGACCCACAGGAGCACCAGTAATCTAGGAAAAAACTATAAGATAAGGAAACCCGAGATCAGAGCTATTACTCGTACAGTGGAACCTCGGTTCACGAACATCTCGGTGCACGTACAAATTGGTTTACGACCAAAAAGTACGCCAAACTTTTGCCTCGGTTCACGACCACACACTTGGTACACAAACAAGCCAGTTTCCCTTTCGGTTGGTACATGTTCAGTGTCTCCCTGTGCATTTCCTGTGCAGCGAGCAAGAGAGAGCGAGAGAGCGCAACACACACACACACACACACACACACACACACACACACACACACACACACACACACACACACAGAGGCAGCGCAAGAGAGAGAGAGCTGGACACATAAGGTAGGAAGGCAGTTAAAGAATGCACTGGGCTTGATTGTTTTCACTTCTGTTTACAGCGATCGGTTCGTAGTGTACATTGTTGCAGTGTTACTTTTCTTGGTGGTTTATTAAATTATGGATTTTTTTCAAATGTTCATTTTTTTCCCTGTGCTTAAAACTCATTAAAAAAAAAAAGTGTTTTTAGCCAGCGGTTGGTAGCGCTATAGCGCGAACTATTGCAGTGTTAGTTTTCTCTGTTGTTCAAGGTTTTCTCAGTGTTATTCAATGTTTTTACATTTAGTTTACTATTACGCTGTGCATTTTATGGTTTAATTAACTATATTTGTGCTTAAAAACTTAAAAAATATATATATTTACATACAGTTTGTATGGTCTGGAACGGATTAATTGTATTTACATATAATCCTATGGGAGAAATTGCTTTGGTTCACGACCAAATCGGTTTACGACCAGAGTTTTGGAACTAATTATGGTCGTGAACCAAGGTTCCACTGTATTAGTGTCTGCTCTGGATGAGGAGTGGCAGGTGAAACCAGGACTAGTCAGCTTTATCACACACCGGTTTCACTTATACAGCCCTTTATGATATTCATGGACGCGCACTATGCTAACTGAAATTATATTTCTTGCATTTTACTGTGTATTAAATTTAATATGAGTTCATGTATGCAAATGAGATCTTATTTAATTATTCATTCTGTGGGTTTATATTAATCAATTGCAGACTTCTGTCACCTTTTTGATTAATTTCATTCACATCAGGAGATGTTCCTGCTAAAATTACATGAAAGGCTTCATTCTTCAACTTGACCGTTCCCTTACTACTGCTATCCTCCAAAGACTGCTAGGGCTGTCATCATGACATACATCAACAAGCTCCTGTCCAGAGCTCCTTACAGTGGCCATTACTCCAGAGTTCTTGAATGTGATCAATTCAATTTCTACTGCATAGATAATAATGTGTATACTGTAAATAGTAAAACAGCAAAGATACTGAGAAGAAAATAATCAGAGGATACCAAAACTATGAGCCAAAGGGAGAACTGAAAGTCAAACTGATTTTTTGTCTAATTCAGGAGTGTAAAAAAAAAAAAAAAAAAAGATAACAAAGCAAATCATTCTTAAACGAAGAAATCAGAAAAAAAAACAATCTGTTTGAAAAAGCACAAACACAGGACTTCTTATACAATTTCAAAAACTCCACAAATGCCCAAGCCAACCTTAACACAATCGCCAATATGATGTCATATTAATCAGATGATCAAAGGAGTACTAGGTAAGAGTACTATGGACACTACTTCATAATGAAATGGAGGCACCCATAAGAAAACAAAGCAAACCATTTTTTTTATTATCTTAGATATAATTTTCCATAGTGGTTTGTTTGGGTTTGGTTGTTGTATAAAAATTCCCTTTTTGTAAGGGATCACCCAAGAGTAATTAAATGGAGCAGTCATACTTGAAATGCATCTGCAGGTTTTGGAGGAAATCTTTACTAAATACACCTTGATACTCATACTCGTTAATCAGCCTACACATAAAGCAGGTCATATGTTAGACTTAGTAATTACTAAAGGACTAAAAGTTGATATAAAGCAGGTCATTTCAGACCATTTTCTTCTACTTTTTAATATAGAAATAATGATAGAAAACACTCATGAGAAGCATATTGTTAAAAAACGCTTCTTTGACTCATCAGCAACTTTAAAACTTACAAACATTCTAACCATTCAGTCCGTTTATAGTGCCAACTATAATAGCGAGGAGAATGTAAATAGTAAGGTGGAAAGATTTAATATTAAAGTGAGGGCTGCTGTTGACATAGTTGCACCTGAAAAGACAGTTAAAAAATCTTCTAGCATTGTTATACCTTGGAAGACCCAAAGAGTGTCTGATTTAAAGAGAACATGCCGTAGAGCTGAGCGTAAATGGAGGAAGACTAAACTAACTATTGACTATGAGATATTAAAAGTTAAAATAACAGAATACAATAACACAGTCCGTCTTGAGAGGCGCTGCTATTTCTCTAAGATTATAAATAACAATGCTAGTAATCCCAGAGTCTTATTTTCGACAATTGATCATCTGTTAAACCCAGGTAACTCAAAGGAATGCCTACTAAGTACTTCCAGTAAAACCTGTGAGGCTATCGCTGTATTTTTCAATCAAAAAATTAATGATATTAGAAATAACATAGTATATCTCCCCAACACTAAGGATCCCCGAAACCCCAGTACTCCATAATAAATAAATTAGAGTCTTTCACTAGGATAGATTTACCTGATTTACATAAAATAATTTCTCAAATGAAACCATCCACCTGTGCCCTTGACCTAATACCAACAAATTTTTTCAAAGAAGTATCGGGTGTGCTTATTGATAATGTTCTTGACATAGTAAATTCGTCATTAGATACGGGGGTCTTCCCAGACTGTCTTAAGACTGCGGTAGTTAAACCCCTACTTAAGAAAAATAATCTCGACCCCTCTGCTCTTGAAAATTATAGACCCATCTCTAACCAGCCTTTCTTAAGTAAAATTCTAGAGAAGGCAGTCATTATGCAGTTAAATGAGCACCTCAATAAACATGCTATTCTTGATAAATTTCAGTCAGGTTTTAGAACAAATCACAGCACAGAAACTGCACTCGTTAAAGTAGTAAATGACTTGCGGGTAAATGCAGACAGAGGCCATTTATCTGTTCTCATCCTCTTAGATTTGAGTGCTGCATTTGACACCATTGATCATAATATTCTTAAGAATCGCCTTAGTCAATGGGTGGGCCTCTCTGGCAGTGTCTTAAACTGGTTTGAATCCTACCTGGCAGGGAGAAAATTCTTTGTTAGTTGTGGTAATTATAACTCAAAGACACATGATATTCTATATGGTGTTCCACAAGGCTCTATCCTGGGTCCGCTGCTCTTCTCAATCTAAATGCTTCCATTAGGTCAGATTATCTCGGGACATAACGTGAGCTACCACAGCTATGCTGATGACACACAGCTGTATTTATCAATAGCACCTGATGACCCCAAATCTCTTGATTCGCTAACACAATGTCTAACCTGTATCTCAGAATGGATGAATAGTAACTTTCTCAAATTAAATAAAGAAAAAACCGAAATCTTAGTGATTGGCAATAATGGATACAATGAGGCTATTAGAAATAAACTGGATGCATTAGGATTAAAAGTCAAATCGGAGGTAAAAAGCTTAGGGGTAACCGTTGATTGTAATCTGAATTTTAAATCGCATATTAATAAGATCACTAGGACAGCATTTTTTCACCTAAGGAACATAGCAAAAGTTAGACCTCTTATATCATCGAAAGATGCAGAGAAATTAGTTCATGCGTTTGTCTTTAGTCGGCTAGATTACTGTAATGCACTCCTCTCAGGACTACCCAAAAAAGACATCAATCGTTTGCAGTTAGTGCAGAATGCAGCTGCTAGAATCCTTACCAGGAAAAGAAAATCCGAACACATTTCTCCAGTTTTGATGTCACTACACTGGTTACCTGTGTCATTCAGAATTGACTTTAAAATTCTGCTTATGGTTTATAAAGCTTTAAATAATCTCGCCCCGTCTTATATATCGGAATGTCTGACACCTTATATTTCAAATCGCAACCTCAGATCCTCAACTGAGTGTCTCCTTAGAATTCCAAGAGCAAAACTTAAAAGAAGTGGTGAGGCGGCCTTCTGCTGTTATGCACCTAAAATCTGGAATAGCCTGCCAGTAGGAATTCGCCAGGCTAATACAGTGGAGCACTTTAAAAAACTACTGAAAACACATTACTTTAACATGGCCTTCTCATAACTTCACTGTAATTTAATCCTGACACTCTGTATATCCAATTCATTATAATAACTATTCATTCAAAATTTGTACTAACCCCTACTCTCTCTTCTGTTTCCTTTTCCAGTGTCCTATTGGTGGTGGCTTGTGCCACCACCATCTACCCAAAGCACCATGATGTTCCAACAATGATGGATGGATTAAAAGCCAGAAGTCTGTATAACCATCAGCATCAAGTGACTCCGTGAGAACCCTAACTACAAAGAGGACTATTTCATTTATGTTAGGTAGAATGCCCAAAGGGGACTGGGCGGTCTCGTGGCCTGGAACCCCTACAGATTTTATTTTTTTCTCCAGCCTTCTGGAGTTTTTTTTTGTTTTTTCTGTCCACCCTGGCCATCGGACCTTACTCCTTTTTATGTTAACTAAGGTTGTCTTATTTTAATTTCTTATTTGTCTTTTATTCTTCTTTTCTTCATTATGTAAAGCACTTTGAGCTGCTTTTTGTATGAAAATGTGCTATATAAATAAATGTTGTTGTTGTTGTTGTTGTTGATACTCATGACAATCAATAAATAACATTAACATTCTAACACACCAAGACTTCTCAAGTACGTATGTAAAAAAGTCCTATGAAAATCTAAACTCCACCTTTCAATGTCTTTCTCTTTCCATCAGCTAAAATACAGCGATAGCTGAGCAACCTGAACATTTACCATTAAATTATAAACAAGTCAAAGCCAGAGAAATTAAAACTTAAACAATACTAAAATAAAGCACAAAAAGGCCTGCTACAAGAGAAAGGAAGATGAAGCAAAAAACAAAGAGAAGCGCTAAGGCAACAACAAAGTCTTTAATTTTCTCTCAGGTGACTGCAGCTCTATTAGAACAATCTGGATAAGAACAGGCCATTCAGACCAGCACAGCTCACCATTTCTATCCATTTAAAATAACATCAAGTCGAGTTTTGAAAGCCCATAAACTCCTTCTGTCTACCATACTACTTGGTAGCTTATTCTATTTTCTGTTGTTCTCTGTGAAAAGAACAACATCTTTATGTTTGTGCAAAATTTACCCATAAATGGTTGCCAACTGTGTCCCTGTTTTCTTGTACACATTACAATGCAAACAGGCCAGACACATGACTGTTGGCTAAAGATGCACAGAGATGGACACTCGGTTGGATTAAGCAGCTCCTAGAAGGTGTTTCTTAAAATATTCAATAGAATTTAAATTGCTTTACAGATGTAAGAAAAAGTCTGTGAACCCTTTGGAATCTCCTGAATTTCTGCCCAAACTCCTCCTGAGAACGTGGTCTGATTTTCAACTACACAACAATCTCAGACAAACAAAATCAACCGGAATTCATAACACACAAACAACTGGACGGTCGATGCTGAACACGTTGTTTAAACCTTTACAGTCCCGTCTAGTCAGGTGGTCAACCAATGAGAGGAGACTGGTGGTGTGGCTTAGAGGCACTCAGACAAATAAAAGGGAAGAAATGTGGGTGCTGGCAAAGCTGTCTCTTCACCAGAAAGATCTGCTCAGGAACATACAGTATCTCAGCCAAGCTTCACTCCATTATGCCTGCTGTGCTGGAAGCCATTAACTGACTGCTGATGCACTACATCTCGATGTCGTACAGTGTGGGTGTACACACATTACACATTACATGTTTTTCCCAACACAAAAAGGCAATCTGCAGCTGTGTCCAGCTCTCCTAACACAACTGGAACACTTTACTGCACTCATATTACAAAAAGGGAGCCAAGCAAGATTGAAGCTACTTTTGTTAACCATAACCAGTGACATTCCATCAATACACAAGTCATCCAAGATGTGCCTGACAAATGTCACGTCTCCATAGCCACACTCAAACCACGAGTAATTTATTTTGAGACAAAGTATCTTTGACAGACGTGATGTTGCTTTACATGGTGAAGTAAGTGTTGGTGAAGTAACCTGCTGAACTGTCGGTGTTTCATATGACCAGAACTATTCATTATAACAGCAATCATGTCATTACACGTGCCATGTGACAGTGGCTTCCTGCTCAGACAGTTTTGCCTCACAAGCTTCCTGAACCCCAGAGCACAGAGGAGAGGCACTGTAACTACATGTGTGATCTTTCACTCTCAGATGCAGAGCAAAGCCAGATATTCTTGAATGCAGGTGATGAGATCTCAAAGCGTGAGGGGGAAGAGGCTAATCTACCAGCCAATGAAGTTCTGCAGCATCATGACTGCATACAGAGGTGACAGATTAGCAGGCTCCATATTTGAATGTTTTCAGGGTGGCAATTAAAGGAGTGTTCACAAATACATATTTAAAAAGTGACTACGACTTACAAAAAGTAAATTTTGTAGTAATGTGCATACATCCGGTTTATAAATCTGATTTTTTTCTGGGCGTACACATTTTCCTGTTTTGGTTATGTTTTGGGTGCACATATTTTCACACTCAATTCCATGCAAAGTTTTATAAAGGTCACCCCTGGTCTGGTGTGTGGGTCATTTGAATGCCTGAATCCCCATGTCACCATGTGTGTGTCCTCATTTCACAGTGGTTTGGAGGTAAAAGATCACTGGACACCATTGATGTAAACTCATGGTAGAATCACAGTTTAGGGCATTTTTGCTTCTGCAGGACCAGGGGCCTCATGTATAATGCTGTGCGTAGAACTCACACTATAACATGGCGTAAGCACACAAGCGGGAATGTGTGTATGCACAGAAACATCCAGATGTAAAAATCTGCGCGTATGCAAACTTCCACATTCTTCCGCTACATAAACCCTGGTCAGCATGAAAAGTAACGCACGTGCACGCGCCTGCTGTCCCGCCCCGACTCCTCCCAGAGTTACGCCTCTTTGAATATGAAAATCAATATAAATAGCCCTTAAGCTCAGTGTTCTGTGAAAAGACAATGGGAAAAGCACGGGGGAAAATAGAAGAATTTCAGCGAATACCAAGTGGAGGCAAAGAAAAACATACTATTTATTGGTCTAAACAGTGGTATAAACAACAAAAGGAAGTTGATTGAGTGACAGAGTGTCAGAAAAACTCGAAAGCTTAAGTTCACAAAGTCGCACAGTGCCCGAAATAAAAAAGAAGTTGTCACATATCAAAGTCGCCGTGAAAAGGCGAGTCGTAGTCCACCGTCTGAGTGTCATATGAAAGCTTATTAGGGAACAGACAAAAAAAAATAGGCACACAGTTGGAAAAAAGCACAAAATGCAACTTTTATCTCGAAATTTCCACTTTAATCACATAGTTTATTTTGTCATTAAAGTAGAACATCATAAACTTCATCTTAAAATTGTTTAATTTACTAGTTTCTCAAATCCCATCATAACTAAAGTAGCACGTTAAATACTTTGTTTTGTATTTGCTCTTCTATGCGCTCTATGTGTGTGAATCACTAACTGCTTCCGGGCTTTCTCTTCCTCCGACCGGACACAGAATCCATTACATTCGTGATATTACAGCTCTCTGAATAATTAAGATACTGAGATGTATACTTGATATCATTTTCATGATGATAGGAGTTAAATCATGTTATTAAACATGGGAACACGGTGGCGCAGTGATTGTTCCTGTCTCACGTAAGATGCTTGCTGTGCCATGCGCGACGTTTGATGAAATACTTTATTGTACTAGTACTGTCTCTTTCAAACGTACTAACCTCCAATTCCAGTCCTTACTTTTCTTTCTCCAAATACCCAATCGCCACACAATCAGCTCCGTAATAGACGTTAAGCCATCCGTAAGCTTAGAACGCCAATTCTTCAAAACTTTTAAGGAACATTGAAATATCTTTGTAGTACGTGTTTAATTATTCTATCCATCTATCCTTCCAGTGTCACGCCAGCACAAGCAAGAATACAGCACGAGGCAGGAACAATCCGTGAACGGAGCACAAGCTCCTAGCTAGCACTGTGACACCATGTCCTGGCATGTTTAATTATTAACAATATAGATTATTTAAATGAAGTTAAAGTCTTATCTGTATAATATAATAAACATATTTTGCTGCATTTCATCTTAAAAATGATATCGTCATCATATGAAAATAAGCGCTTTATAAAGTGGCTCAGGTTGTGAAATATTATAACTGTAGCGCAAGTTTACAGTGAGGTGATTGTACTAATAAGTACAAACAGTTCTACAAAGAGCACTTGATTGAGTGCGTTTACAGTTCTTGGGATGAAGCTGTTTCTGAACCGTGAGGTTCATACAGGAAAGGCTTTGAAACTTTTGCCGTGTGAAAGCAGTTCAATAGACAACATGGCTGAGGCAGCGTGTGCTTGATTCTGTATACCGATAATTCACTTTCTCAGCTTCTGTAGATCCTTGATTCCCAACTCAGATGCAGTGATATAAATACTCTGAGTGGTGCAGTGAGAGTAATATGGAAAAAGATGATCCGCTGTGACAACCCCTAACGGGAGCAGCTGAAAGAAGAAAAAGAAGGTGTGGTGAGAGTAACAACGCTAAAGCATCTATTGTATTTAGAATAGTTTGACCATTCTGTGGACCATTATACTGTTACTGGTTAATTACAATCAGATGCATTAAACTAATAAACAATATGCGGTTAATTTCAGTGCATTTATAAAGCCACGTCAGGGATGTGGATCTGAAAAAGAAAGGATAACCACTGTGGTGGATTGCCGGCATTTTACTCCGGCCCTCACCCCCAGGCCGCCAGGAGGAGCTCTCCCGACAGCATGATCGTGCCCCGAGTTCCAGCAGGGCCTCATGGACTATGTAGTTTTTATACACAGTCCTGCTGGATACCTTGGGGGCCACCAGGAGTCGCTGTAGGGGGGCTTGTGGACTCTTATGCGCCCTATAACCCGGGAGTACGTCACGGTCACGTGACAGGAATAAACGACGTGCTCCCGGGTTGAAGAAAAGGACTGTTTACCCTGACCCGGAAGGGAAAAGGAACTGTGGACTGATTGGGCAGGAACACCTCCGGGTCAGGGTGTATAAAAGGATTGTGGGAAAGCCCAGACATTGATTGAGCTGAGCTGGGAGGTAGGGTGGTGAAGTGTCTGGGCGAGGAGGACTGGTTTGTATTGAAAGCTTATTGTAGTATATGAGTGTGGAGTGGAGGGTGCTTTGTGCACAGTACAAGAAAATAAAAGAGTCTTGGAATTTTATCCAGTGTCTGGAGTGGTACCTGAGGGTGTTAGGGGTGGCTCCATGCCTCTACTGCTACACCACACAGGAACAGTAGCACTGCTTTGACGCTGGGTGCCGCCAGTCTGCAAAACCGAGCGGAGAACATGCGTACGCCACGGTATGAGGTACCGTGGAAATGTGCATGGCTTTATGCCAAGTTTAGGTTTTATACATCGCGATTTGAACGCAAAAACGTTCTTACGCAAGATTTTTGTGTGTACGCACTGTTTATACATGAGGCCCCAGGACAGGATGCCATCATCAATGTAGCACTGAATTAAAAATTGTTACAAAGAAATCTGATAGGAGATGTTATGACAGTGAAAGCTTGAGAGAAGTTAGGTAATAAAAAAGACAATCAGCTGAAAAAAAAAGAAGAAATCTACAAGAGAAAGGCTTAAACAGAAGAAAGCTGGTATTCTGGACCAGCCAATCAGAATGAAGAGCTTAAGATTCATTGGCTTTACCTGAAATCAACTGATCATTGAAGGGATCCCTGAGATAACAAGGAACAGAAAACTTTGGAAACGATGAACAGACAAGAAATTGAACCCTGAGTAGCAGCTGCAGGAAACGTTTGGTGGAGGTCACTGCAGTTAAAGGAGGATCAGAAAGTTTCTAAACACAGGGGGTCACAAACTGGACTTTTCCCATGTTTAAACAATGTATTCAGGAATGACAAGGATCTCATTGTTTGTTATTAGTTTAAGACGACTGTGTTTGCCTGTTCTGGGGACTAATTGAAGATCAGACCACAGAATTAGGAGGAAATATTGTAGAAATAAAAGAAATTCCAAAGGGTTCACAAACTTTTTTTTTTTTAACCTAAGACAGGCTTAGAGTGTTTTAATAATGTCACAAACAATAATGGAAGAAGTGTAGATTCCTAAACCCTGTAAAACGTAGTGAAATTGTTGTGTTTAATATAGTATGAACGTTTATCTAAGTTTCTTTAAAAAAAACACAAGACAACACTTTCAGGCCCATAACCCTGACCCTAAAACGTACACAGATTGTTATTTTTAACTTACTTGTTTTAGATGACGTCTTAGGTGGTGGCTGACCTTCCTTAGTTCTAGGAGATGAAATTTCTTCAGTCATCTTTCTGTCAGACTGTAATGATTCATATTTTACATTGATAGAAGACTCCGGAGATGAAGAGTGTCTGCTATGAGAAGAGACTAACCCGGTCACAGCTCCATCTTGATGTCCATAATGAAGGTCGTCTTCCTCGAAACTCTCCATATTCCCACAGTTGTGCATCTCAGTGCTGACACATTTCTCTTCATTTTCCTCCTTAAAACTCACTGACCCCAGTTCACTGTCCTCTTCCTTAATGTCCAGACTCTCCTGTTTGGGGTGGACACTCTCCCACTCACAGTCCTCCTCCTTAACATTTGTGGTCCACTCCTCCATGATATTCAGGTCAGTCTCACACATCTCCTCTTTCACATCCATTTAAACGTTACAGTAAATGGGAGATTTTTCTCTCTCTGTGGAAAAAAACAGGAATCAATTCCATTAAAACGCCATCATTCAGATCTAATGATATTTGATTTTTATAACATCCTGTTAGTTAAAGCTGATGTCAAGTCAGAAAGTTCATAGCAATCAGACAGTAACTCACCACTTTTCATGTCACATTAGCTGTAAAATGAGTTTGGGAATGAAAGGAGGGTCCATCAGGGTAGAAAAAGAAGGAGGCCATCTTGCACATTTGTGTGTCAACAGTATTCACTACTTTGATTGAACATTCAATACTGTTAGGGTCCCAGAATTGTGTTATCAGTTAATGTCAAGGAAGGTCAAGTTAGGCTTCAGGATTATGTTAATAAACAGAGGCATATGAAGGAGGAGCTTAAAATCACTGGTCAACTTGTCTAATGTGAAACTGCCCAAACCTTGCAAAATCCAAAACCATTATTTAAGTCACAGCCTTCATTTAGATAATCTTATCGGGATGGAGGCAGTTGGCAGTGTATCCCTGTAAAGATGGCTGCCTAATGTGAGGCACCCAATGTCTGACTTCAACTAGCCTGTGACTCACTAAGATAAATTTAAACAGGTTTGATTTTGTTTTAGTCTTAGGTGCAGACTGTGTGTGCAGGAGAGCTGACAACCAGTGAATGTTTCCCTGAAGTAGAAGGCATAGAGTTAAGTGAAGAGGAATAAAATCTGCAGGTTTTGAACCTAACAAAAATAAGAGATGTTCCTCTTTCTGTTGTTTCGTGTTTCAGATAGCAAAACAAAAGGGTAAAAAAAAAATAAAATAAAATGCGAAGATTGCTTTTGAAGAGCTACAGCTGTTAACCCTTTGTACACCACAGACGCCATCAGCAGCATGCTATTGGCTGTTAGAAACAGGGCTGAGCACAACTCTGCTGAATGGTCGACACACAATTGCTAAATGTGACAATTGTTTGAATTAACGTGGTCAGGTGATGAGATCGGTGACTGTGGTTGGCAAATCTGACATGCTCCAGGACAAAAATGTTCTTCAAAACAACTTTGTCATTATCAACAACTTTGAAACAAGTTTCAAGTTTATTAGCTTCATCTTGTTTAATACACTCTGCACACATCTCCAGTATTTTAGTACTTAACACAGTAATAAACTCCTATTAAACAGCAGCACCTCCCAGTATTGTGAGACTGGCATGGTGGAGGCCTTGTGTACCTCAGTCTTTCTTAACGCTCCATTTGTGCTTCTGACGGACCAGTTAGCTATGGGTAACTCTAAAAATATGTGTGTGTGTGTTATTGGGGGGGAGGGGGGCAGAGTAAAAGTGGCTCATTATTGACCTTCATGAATATTCTAATTAAATGAAAGTGGGTCTTGGCCAGAAGAGGAATGCCAGTCCTGACAGTGATGTTCACCTAAGAGTGGCACATGGGGTGACCCACACAGCCTGGTTGGGTCTGTATGATAAAGTCACAAATATAAGTAGACAAATGGACCTTAACTTCCACCTCACCACTGTGGTCCAGTGCAAAGCAAACACAAATAGAAGTTATTGGGGTATAGGAAGAAAACCAGAGTTCCTGTACAAGGCAGGAGCCAGCTATAGACCACCATAGGGTACACTCACATTCAAGTCCACAACCACACCAAGACAAGTTAGATTTGCCAGGCCTCTAAACCTGAGCATCTTTAGAGAAGTGGAGAAAATAAGAATAAAAGAGCAGACATGGAAACTGCATAGAGACTTAAAAACTGGCTGAGATTTAAATTCATTCTTACAGAACTGTAAGGCAGTAACACAAACCACAAATCTCTATTAACTTCTCTAACACTCACTAACAGACATTACTGAAACATGGGAGTTTGTCATATTTGGTACAGGTTAAATGGAAAAAAAGACACACATTTAAGTGTCCATTCAAGCAATGCAAGTAAATGTCTGCTGTCTGCATTGGGTTAAGCAGGTTTGTGGCCGTGCATGTAAATACAGATACAGATTGCCAACCTTTACCAGTTAACAACATATAATTTAAAGTCTTAAAGGCGAATTACTTCATAGCAGCACTGCCGTTTTTTCTCTAACTATATCTTAGTATTTGTTCTCAGATCGTATTCTCTAAGACTATTCCACACGGTCATGGACTCCAGTTTGTTTTTCACTTTTACTAATCTGACGCTTCACAATTCTTTTAATGGCCGGCCGGTCACCACCTCCGTGACTGTCTTTGAACTGGACACCGTGGAGGGACAAAAGAGAAACAAAGGCAGAAATCAAATAATGTACAGCGCCGTATTTGAGCCACAGAGGAAAAAATTAAGGACGCAGTGAAAAGGTGTATTTTGTGATTAAAGTCGAAATTTCGGCCTTAATCTACAAAAGTTTACTCTAACCTCGTAGTTTACTTTATCATTAAAGCAGACCGTTGTAGACGTCATCCCAGTTTTTAATCACTATAAGCTTCTGGGACTTCCTCCTGACCTGACAGCAAGCAGCAATAGATCACCGCACAGAACACATTAAATGTATGATATTCCAACTCTCTGCAAATTTAGAATCTTTAGATTTATACTCAATATCACTTTCATGATTAAATGCATTTACGTTACATTTTACAGATAAATCGTTAATTTTGTATAAATAATGAATACTGTTAATAATTACACACAAGGGGGTGACACGGTGTTGGAGCGGTGGTGCTGCTGTCTCACAGGGAGTCATGTCGCTGGTGTTCCCTGCCTGGAGTTTTCATGTTTTCCTGCTGGGTTTCCACAGTGGGCTCCGGTTTCCTTCAAAAGATATGCAGAGTTGGTGACACTAAAATGACGCAAGTGCTTGTATTCACCTTGTGATGAGCTGATGCCATGTCTAGGGATTGTTCCAAGCAATTCACAACACAGCAAAGCCGAACCTGTTTCCACTGTGATAATATCTCGCACTGCCACCTGGTGGATTCCTCCAGATTTATGTAAAGTACACGCGCAAGTATAAACAGTAGTGATGGGCGGAGTGAAGCCTCACGAAGCATCAACATGTTTGAAGCAATTGTGTCGGAAATCGTATCGAAGCTTCAAAGCATTTCACACTCACTTCTCTAGGGACACCTCCTGGCCATTTTCATTAACGTTACACAAACTTATAATCCATTTCAATGACGTCTGTCACAACTGTTATTGCATTTATTTTTTCGCAGCTACAGACTGACAACGAAGAGAAGGGTTCGTCAGCAGCTTCTAGTGTCTGATATCTAAAAAATATAAATATAACTAACGCCGACAGGCAGAATGCACTATACGATAGCAAAAGTTAAACAAAATAAGACGCCTCACTCATGGATTCCCGGCTCTTTCAATTAGTATTTACTTTTGTACTGTATCATTATAATCATTAGTAGTATTATAATTAACCCTCATCTTTTCTTGAGATCACATTTAATAGCCTTAAATGTTTTCTTTGGTCTGACTTAATTAAAACGGAGTAGACATAAAATAAAGGTTTATCACTGTACTTTGCCATGATATAGGTAAGCACATTTGAGAAAGAAAAGGTGAAATCCTTAAATCACAGATGTTAGTATTCGGTCAAGTATTGACATATTTCATTTATTAATACTTTACGATATCTTGTGGAGCACAAAAGTAACGGGTTCGCTACGAAGAAAAGACGCCGTCAGTGGCTCAACTAACTAAGGTGGTTGCTTTTCAAATTCTGAGCATAGTGCAAACCCGAGTTCGATCCGAATTAAAGACTCATCACAATTAATAATAACTAGCAAAATACCCGCGCTTCGCAGCGGAGAAGTACTGTGTTAAAGAGGTTATGAAAAAGAAAAGGAAACACTTTAAAAATAACGTAACATGATTGTCAATGTAATTGTGTTGTCATTGTTATGAGTGTTGCTGTCATATATATATGACATATACATACACACACACACACAAACATATATATACATATACACATATATATATACACTAGCAAAAATACCCGCGCTTCGCAGTGGTGAAATACTGCCTGAATATTTTAATTAAGAAAAAAGTAAACATTTTTAAACTGAGGGAAAATATACAAATAATTATTTGTTAAGGATCTCTTTGTATACGACGTTGTCAGTTCGTCCCTCCAGTTGTAATATGACCAAGCTGTGTGCTGAGCTTACTCTTGAGCATGCAACATACAGTTGGCCATGTGAAAAAGCAATCCTGCCTCAAATCAATGCCAACCTTTTGTAGTGTTTGTCCTTGAGACTTATTAATTGTCATTGCGAAGCAGAGCCTTACTGGAAATTGAATGCGTTTGAATTGAAATGGGAGATTAGATGGTATAACGGGGATGCGAGGAATAAAAACTGTGTCACCCGAGGCACTGCCAGTAAAAATAGTTGCTTCAATCAGGTTGTTTTGTAGAGATGTGACCTGAAGTCTCGTGCAGTTACAAAGTTTTGGTGGCTGTAAGTTTCTCAGTAACATTATTGGTGCCCCAACCTTCAAAATGAGATTATGCTCAGGAGTGCCTGGAGGATTTAGAGTGTTGAGAAACTCTATTGGATAATGTACCGCGTCTTCTACTTCTACAACTGAATCAACAGATTGATATGTTTTTGGTTGTGAAGGTAGTTCTTGTAGTAAAATGTGGTTTATAGTCGTAGTCATGTTATTTTTTGGTGTCAGGATAGCTCTCTCTCTTAACCATGACACGTTATTTTGGTGGAGATTTCATAGATCGGGATAAACATTTTGAAGAAGGCTTTGTAAGGTATTCACGATGAGACAGAGATTTGTAGGAATATTTATTTTACGATTTTCTTGTATGAAGGTGCCATCACCTATAATCATCAGAAGAGCAGAGAACTCCTCGGCTTTTTTGTCGCCTTTCAAATGAACTCTCATGTTTATTTTTAAAGTAACAACATTGATTTGTGGCCATAAGTATGAAGATTTCAGAGATGCTTTAACTTCATCAGCGCGTGTTCCTCTGGGCACGACTGGTAGGGTTTGGCGGAAGTCTCCAGCCAGTAACACTGTCAAGCCTCCCATAAGTTTGTTGGTGTTTCGGATGTCTTGGAGGGTCCTGTCTAAAGCCTCAGTACCTGCTCTGTGTGCCATAGTGCATTCATCCCAGACAATAAGCTGACAATGTCGCAGCACTTCAGCCATGTTGCTTTGCTTTGATATGTTACACATGGGGGATTCAGTATGGTTGAGGTTCAGAGGCAGCTTGAAAGCTGAATGAGCAGTTCTGCCACCCTCTAGAAGAGTTGCAGCAATGCCAGAAGAAGCCACAGCTATGGCAATGTTACGTTTTGCTCGGATTTTTGCAAGGAGAAGGTTTATTAGGAATGTCTTACCAGTTCCTCCTGGAGCATCAAGGAAAAACACTGTGCCAGTGGCTGACGCAACGCTGCTCATGATTTGGTCATAAACTGACTTTTGGTCACTATTTAGCAAACGCTCGTTATTTGTGACTATATTGGCCAATTGCGAGGTGTTGTAAGATGTCTCTTTCAAGTACTCGGGATTTGACGTAAGTTGTACCAGTTGTGTTAAAGGTGAAGGCAAACCGTAATGATGAAGAGATTGACCTCCAATACCAATTACGTAGTTTTGAAGCAACTGTAGACAGTTGTTATAGATCAAATTTAACCACTGGTGGACTTCTGTTCGTATATGATCTTTTTCAGTCTGTCTCCTAATATCATCTGCTATGTTGTCTTTATGTTTTTCCCATAGGTTTAAGGGGTTTTCCATTTGGCAGAACACCAACATGACAGCAAACAGTTCACGGATCTTTTGAGGTGAGCGAGACAGAGCAGCTTCCTGTAGAGTCTCGTCCCAGTTGATATCGTCATGTAATAAACCGAGTGCCCTGCAGGCTGACTTATAGGTCGGATGTAGGACACCATCAACTGTTCTGAGAGATTTGAAAGATGTGGGACCTGTGATTTTGTTGAGCAGCAGTCGAAGATGGTAGCATTCAGAGTTATTCGGGTGTACAGTGTAGACCCGTCCCAGTACATTATCCTTTTTCACTCCCGAATGTCCTGATACAGGGTTGCCTTGTTTTCTTCGACGAAACATGTTGTTTGCCCACACATAATATGATGGAATTTCATTATAATGAAGTTGTTTTGCAAAATCATCGTGTTTACAAAGGTCAAAGAATGCTAAAAGGGTGGTTTGTGGTGGATTGTGTACTTTATCGGCAACGTTGCCTTCTGTGAAATAAATTCTTTGTCCGTTCTCAAGATGCACAGCAAGATGAACGACCGGAGGGTAACGTTCGTGAATGGGAAAACAGAAAATGCGCCAGGCTGCTTCAGAGCTACTAATGTAACGACCAGCTTCATATCGAGATACTTCGTCATTTTCATTTTGTATTGTAAATACTGCCTGGTCACTTCCCTTGTTAACATACTTGCAGATGTATTTGATTGATTTTACTGAAGTGCAAAATTCGACATTGATGTGAGCATTGAAGAAGCGGGACAGCACAGGACTATAAGGGACCACCCATCTGTTGTCGATATCTACTCCTTTGATGTTAATTGTGTGACCTCCATCAGCAGGTGCACGCCGGCGGTACTGAGGGTAACCATCTTCTCCGGTCTGAGTTTCTGAGATGAACGGACGCGGGTACTTCTTAGTGCATATTCTGTTGATCATGCAGGGTGAGTTGATATTATGAGGTCCACATGGGCCGTGAATCATGGTGGATTTTACTATTTTGTGTAGGGCAGGGTCAGTCTGTGGATCAGGAATTTTCGCACGGATGACTTGATCGATGAGAGCTGGTTTAATCCTATCTTTTAACCACAATAGAATGTGTGCATGGGGAATACCTCGCTTTTGCCACTCTATGGTGTACATGTAGCAATTTGTACAGCCAAAAATGTTACTCTTCGTGAGCAAGTCTATGATTTTGCGAATCTTGAGATGAAATACACGACTGATAAGGTCGTGGCGATCGTGAGGTTTTTGATGTGGAAGGAGAATTTCAGTGATCTCAGGCCATTTAGGATTGCAAGTAAATGTGATGAATAAGTCAGGGCGGCCATAATGACGTACGTATGTCATTGCGTCTTGTGTACGCTCGTGCATATAGCGAGGTCCTCCAGTGAAGGAAGATGGTAATATCACAGCTTGACCAAGTTCTATTAAATCAGTGTCTTTTTTGTCAATAGCATCTTTTAAGTGAACGCAATTTTCAGCTCGTAGTTTTTTCTGATTTAGTCTGATATAATTTAGTCGTTCGGATTCAATTTTTGCATACATATCAACTAAAAACTGATTTAATAAAGTTCGGAAGAAAAGGATAGTATTATCATGATGTTGTCTGATCATAAGGCGGTATGAATAGAAGTTTGCTGCAGAGACGGTTTTGTTCATAGGTAACTTACTGGTAGCATGAACTTGAGGTATAGACACAGAATAGCCGTCTTCACCATAGCAGAACATGAGAGGATATGATAGGATAGGATCTGTGGGTTTCCTTAATGCGTTGCAGTTTATTGTCTCTGGTTTTCAAGACAATATCTCTACTGTTGAACGTTTGCCCAACGATGACAACACCAACTTGATGAACTGTGGGTTTATTAAATCTGCCTTTGTGTGCATGTAATGGTTTTTTGTCTGCGTGAATGACAACTTTGAACTGTTTGTCATCATCTGAAATACTGTCCATTGTGGAGTGGAAGTCCTGGATGTAAGTGTTACAGTCATGGAGCATTTTTTGTAATTGCTTGACCAGGAATATGTTAAGTCCAGAAAAATTAGCGCAGCGGATTTGTGCTTCCTTTTCATCATCCCCGACAAAATAAATTTGCAAAAATTTGTGTTCCTCACTCGGCATAGGTAAAAGACTGCCAATCAAGTGATACACTTGTCCCTGAACTTTAAATGAAGGCATAAAATTTCTCTCAACGATTTGTTTAGCACCAAATGACGTCATTTGAAATGCGCTGTTGTACTTTCAAATATTGTTCAAGAAATGCTCACTTTGAGGATGTTCGCCATTTAGCAGGCTCTCAAGAAGGTCAGGAAGCTTACGTAAAGGAGTGAGAGAGACTTTACCACCGTTACAGCACAAACCAGGAGACTCGCATTTCCACTTCTGAGCTTGACAATAGTCACAGTGAACATCAATGGATCCAATGTGTACTGTTTTGTCAGACTTATAATGAATGTTTGGGTCATACGCAAATCCACAATTGGCTTTTTTGAGCCAAACCTGTTGTTTTCGTATGAGCCGCTTTTCATTATTGGGATCGTATCTAGAAACAGAAGCTCTATTAACTTGTGGATTTGCCTCCGTGTATTTAGCGACAGCGTCTCTATGAACTTGTGGATTTGCTTGCGAGTATTTAGCCACAGCGTCCCTATGAAGTTGTGGATGTGCCTGCGAGTATTTAGCCACAGCGTCCCTATTAACTTGTGGATGTGCCTGCGAGTATTTAGCCACAGCGTCCCTATTAACTTGTGGATGTGCCTGCGAGTATTTAGCCACAGCGTCCCTATTAACTTGTGGATGTGCCTGCGAGTATTTAGCCACAGCGTCCCTATGAACTTGTGGATGTGCTTGCGAGTATTTAGCCACAGCGTCCCTATGAACTTGTGGATTTGCTTGAGTATTTAGCCACAGCGTCCCTATGAACTTGTGGATTTGCTTGCGAGTATTTAGCCACAGCATCCCTATGAACTTGTGGATTTGCTTCTGAGTATTTAGCCACAGCGTGTTTATTAAGTTGTGGATTTTTGTGCGAGTATTTGGCGGCAGCTGCACGAAGTTGCTTCCGTCTAGCTGCATCAGAAAATCTACCACGACGTCTGATACGCCTCCTTTTTACTGTGTTCTCACAGCTTGGATTGCTGCTGTCATAATCGGCTCAAGCTGGATTTGTGTTGAACTGACATTCGGTATGTGTCAATCGATATAAGCATACAACTGGCTTCATCAATAACTTCGCATCCATGTTTTGAGAGTTGAAATATTCATAAACATCAAAGTATCCACTACTCAAATCGTCACCTGTGAATCTAAGATGTTTAAGAGGCATTGACGGTTCTCCAAAGGTGTAAAATATTTGGCCATTTCGGTATACTTGAAAGCGACAACCAAACAATTCAGCGGCAGCCATCAACTCACATGCAGAACCATAGGTGAAGGGCTTAAGCATTTCAGTCTTATAGTGCTCCTGTGTAGTATAATTATCTCCTGTACCATCATCAGTCCACACTTTGAACCTGTCCCAGTCATTTAATACATAAGACACAATGTCCCTGCGGATATCAAAAGTGAGCCTGATATGTCCGTGCAATATGTAACACAGAGAATGGAAAAGGCAG